>NC_080163.1:196807394-197025841 GCF_950295315.1 Erinaceus europaeus | reverse complement strand
TCACCCCTCTCCGTCTCTACCCGTCAGCCCCAGGCTGCTCTCTGGGCCCCAGCTCCCTGCCGGAGCCACATCGGAATGAGCCGCAGTCCACGGACACTGAGTGGTTTGGGTTTTCCGCGCACCACAGCCTCCTGTGGGGGCGCCGAGGTCGTCTACTCTTTCTGCTGGGGATTCCGGATCCAGGGCACCCCCAGAAGGCAGGGTGCGGGCACCAGATGCTCTGCCAGGAGCGAGCCTGGCCCAATGGGAGGGAGCTGCTGTGAAGAGAGGGTCCAGGGGTGGGCAGGGCGCTCCCACTGTGGGCAGGGGTGGAGTGGGAGGGGCTGAAGAACTGAGCCCATCCAGTTCAGCTGCAACACTCTGCACAGTGCCAGGCACGGCCTGCTGCCGTCCACGCTCAGGGAGACACAGAAGCCCAGCTCCTGCTCTCCTGGAGGGAATGTTCTAGAAAGATGGCATTAATGTTATGCAAACAGACTCTCATGCCTGAGGCTCCAAAGTCCCAGGTTCAATCCCCCACAACACCATAAGCCAGAGGCGAACAGTGCTCTGGTTTTAAAAAAAGAAAGACAGGAAGGAAGGAAGGAAGGAAGGAAGGAAGACCGAAAGACCAACAATTCACCTGGCAGAATGTGGTGCCAAGACTGTGACCCACAGGCTCTGGACAAACGCAGCATGGAAGATGAAGGACATGGAAGGGAGCAGTGAGGAGGGAGCACCCCCTTTTTAAAAAAAGACTTTTTAATGTTTATTTATTTATCCCTTTCTGCTACCCTGTTTTTATTGTTGCAGTTATTATTGCTGTTGTTGATGTCACCATTGTTGTTGGAGGGAAAGAGAGGGGGAGAGAAAGACACCTGCAGACCTGCTTCACCGCTTGTGAAGCGACTCCTCTGTGCTGCCACCCGACTCCCAGCACGCCCTTTTAATTGATTTATTTTATTATTATTATTTTGCCTCCAGGGTTATCGTTGGGGCTTGGTGCCAGCACTACAAATCCTCTGCTCCTGGAGGCCATCCCCCCACACCCCATTTTATGGGAAAGGACAGAGAAATGGAGAGAGGAGGGGAAGAGAGAGGGAGAGAGAAAGACAAGACAGCTGCAGACCTGCTTCACCGCCTGTGAAACGATTCCCCTGCAGGGGGGGAGCGGGGGTGGCTAGGAGGGCTTGATCCTAGGTGCTGGCACGGGTCCTTGAGCTGAGTATTATGTGCTTAACTAAGCACACCACCGCCCGCCCCTTTTATGATCTACATTTAAATGTGTATTTATTTACTTGACTTGATAGAACAGAGAGACCGAGAAGGCAAGAGAGCGCCTGTCCCCACCCGCAGGGTCCACGCTCTGTGAGTGGTGAAGCAGGGCTGCAGGTGTCTGTCTGTCTGTCTCGCTCTCTCTATCACGCCCTTCCCTCTTGATTTCTGGCTGTCTCTATCAGATAAATAAAAGAGAGTGAAAATTTAAAAAAAAGAATTAAAAGAGAGAGAGAGAAGGAGAGGCTGAGCAGTAGCACACCTGGTAGAGGCACAGGTCGCAGTGCTCAAGGACCCGGGTTCGGTCCCCCAACCCCCATCTTCGCGAGTGCTAGAACAGCGCTGCGTCACCACTTGTGAAGCTTCCTCTCTGCAGGTGGGGACCAGGGGCTTGAACCTGGGTCGTTGTGCACGGTAATATGTGCGCTCCACACAGCTTGCCGCTGGCCAGCCCCCAGCAGGAGAAACTTCATCCAGGTGACGCACGCACGCAGGGTGCTGGGCAGAGAGAAGAGGGTGAGAGAGGGGTGAGAGGCGTCCGGGTACTGGGACAGTGTAGCAAATCCACAGTAGCAGTGCTGGGGGCTGGGCTGTCGTGTCCCGTGCGTGATGTCCGGACTATCTGATGGGGGGGGGTGGCTAAGGGCAGGTGGGGGGCCGGGATCACATGAAGGCTCCCACACTCGTGGTGGGCAGCTGCCAAGAGACATCAAAGAATCTGTCCCCACACAGAAACCAGAGCAGCAAACACAGAAAGTGAACAACATGCAGCCAGGATGTGTGTCCCACTCCAAAAAAAAAAAAAAAAAAAAAAGCGCCTTTCTTTCTGTTTCCCACGACCTTGTCTGGAGGATGCCTGAACTCCGGTGTGGGCGCAGGCGGGAAGGAGACAGAGCCCCCAGGGACGGGCCAGGATGTGACCCGGCCGGACTGAGCGGAACACCGCAGGTGTTAGGAAATACTTTCTTGGTGACCTTGACCCTGGGGGCCAGGTTCCAATTTTATCTACATTTCCAAAAGTCTCTCCTCTTCTTTTTGATAGAGGGTAAGAGACAGAGGGAAATAGGGAGGGAGAGACAGACGGACAGCACTGCTCCACCACTTCTGAAGCTTCTCCCCTGCAGGTGGGGGACTGGGGATTGAACCCGGGTTCCTGCACATGGTAATGGCTCTAGTCTGTTTTTAGGTTTGTCTTATGGAGGGGAGGGAGGGGAAGAGGGAGGGCCAGAGCATCACCCTGGCACATTACATGCCAATATTGAACTTGAGGTCTGAGTTTAATGCTTTATCAACTGTACCTTCCCTCTGGCTGCTCTTTTTTTTTTTTTAAAGATTTATTTCGTTTTTTACTTATTTACTTCATTTTTAAAAAATCTTTATTTATTTGATAGAAACAGCCAGAAAGTGAAAGGGGGAGATAGAGGAGACAGAGAGACACCTGCAGCACTGCATCACCACTTGTGAAGCTTTCCCCCTGCAGGTGGGGACTAGGGGCTCGAACCCAGGTCCTTGCGCACTACAACTTGTGCGCTCAACCAGGTGCGCCACCACCCTATTTCATTTTGTCACCAGAGCACTGCTCAGCTCTGGTTTATGGTGGTGCGGGGATTGAAGCTGGGACTTCAAAGCCTCAGGCATGAGAATCTCTTGCATAACCATTATGCTATTTACCCCTAGCCTAAGATTTATTTCACAAGAGATAGTTTCACATTAAAGAAAGAAGCCAAGGGGGTTGGGCAGTGGATCTGGGTTCGAGCCCCAGGCTCCCTATGGGGGGGGAGGGGGAGAGGTAGCTTCACAAACAGGTCGGCAGGTGTCTTTCTCTCCTACTCTGTCTTCTACCTCTCAATTTCTCTGTCCTAAGGGGGGGTGGAAAGGTGCCAGAAGTGGTGGATTTGTAGTACAGGCACTGAGCCCTGGTGACTGGAGGCATAAAAAAAGGGGGGCTGGGTTAACAGCAGCAGGTTAAGCGCACATGGCACAAAGTGCAAGGACTGGCTTAAGGATCCCGGTTCGAGCCCCGGCTCCCCACCTGCGGGGGGGGGGGGGGTTTGCTTCCCAGGCGGTGAAGCAGGTCTGCAGGTGTCTGTCTTTCTCTCCCCCTCTGTCTTCCCCTCCTCTCTTGATTTCTCTGTCCTATCCAACAACAACAGCTATAAGAACCATAGCAATAACAATAACAGCCACAACAAGGGCAACAAAATGAGAAAAATGGCCTCCAGCAGCAGTGGATTCATAGTGCAGGCATCAAGCCCCAGAGATAACCCTGGAGGCAACAACAACAACAACAACAACAAAAACCAGTCCATTTGGTGCCAGGAATGGAAGCAGGAACCCCAGACATACAAGTCTGAGCTAGTTCCCCAGGTCATACCCTCTTTAAAGATTTATTTGTCCTGTAAGTTTTTTGTTTGTTTCCCCAGAGCACTGCTCAGCTCTGGTTTATGGTGCTGTTGGGGATTAAACCGGGGACCTCTGGCGGCTCAGGCAAGACATTTAGCAACACATATTTGTCTTTATTCGTTAATATTCTTGTCTGTATTATTCTTTAAAAGCTCTCTCTCTCTCTCTCCCTCTCTATTTTGGCATAGCCATTATGCTATCTCCCCAATGATTTATTTATCAAGAAAGAGACTCTGGCATATATGTGGCAGGGGCCTGAACTCAAGATTTCATACTTGTGTGTCCAGAGATCTAAGGATGGAGAGGGGAAGGTTTGAGGGACTTGCAACCTTGGCAGGGTGCCCACCCCACCCTGCACCCCCGCTCCAGCACTCCCCACCTCCACCTGAGAGACTGTGCAGGGTGCGAGGGGGCTGTAAGTTACAGACTCCATCCTGAGCTTACAGTTTGAGGGGGCTGGAGTTGGCGTGGTGGAGCCTGGATTTGTGTGGCGAGAGCCACGGACCCTCCTGCTCACCAGCCTTGTGGAACAGAGGGGACATCCAGGGTGCACCCCCCAACCCCATCCAATGAGGCTAAGACTCACTGAGTCCAGGCCCCATGGCTTCCCCCCACCCCCACCAGTTCTGAAACTTTAACTTCAACTTCAAACTCTCACTGCCAGCAGATGGGGGGGGGGTGCTGGAGGGGGGAAGACATTGTGACATAGCCTGGGTGTGACAATGGAGCGGCTTGGGATGACATCACTGGGGGACATGCCATGGGGGAAGGCTCAGAGGTAGACTCTGTGTTTGGAATTCTAGAAAGATTTGTTTAAGGTGTGTGTGTGTGTGTGTGTGTGTGTGTGTGTGTGTGTGTGTGTGAGAGAGAGAGAGAGACAGACAGAGAGAGAGAGAGAGACAGAGAGAAACCTTTGACAGGAGGTGTGCTTCTGGACAGATGGGGAAGTAGCTTCTGCCTGAGGCACCTCCAGACTTTCTGGCTCAGTAACACACTGGGGGCCGGGCTATGATGCACCCACTCAAGCACAGGTCACTTAATGTGCAAGTGGTGAAGCAGTGCTGCAGGTGTCTCTCTGTCTCCTTCCCTATCTCCTCTTCCCCTCTCAATTTCTCTGTCTCTATCCAATAAATACGTAAAATACTTTTTTATTTTTCTATTACCAGAGGTTTATGATGGTGTGGGGGATTGAAGCTGGGACTTTGGAGCCTCAGGCATGGGATTCGCTTTGCAGAACCATTATGAGTTTTACCGCTGCCCAATAAAATATGTTTAAAAGTCTTTCTGGGGTTAGCAAGATAGCATAATGGTGATACAAAAAGACTCTCATGCCTGAGGCTCCAAAAGTCTCAAATTCAATCCCAGCACCACTATTAGCCAGAACTGAGCAGTGCTCTGGTTAAAAAATAAAATAGGGCGGTGGGTAGATAGCATAATGGTTATGCAAACAGTGTCTCATGCCTGAGGCTCCAAAGTCCCAGGTTCAATCCTCCGCACCACCATAAGAAAGAGCTGAATAGTGCTCTGGTAAAAATAATAATAATAATAATAAAATAAAGTAGGCGGTCGGACAGTAGCACAGCGAGTTAAGCACACGTGACATGAAGTGCAAGGACCAGCGTAAGGACCCTGGTTAGAGCCCCGGATCCCCACCTGTGGGGGAGGGTCAGTTCACAAGCAGTGAAGCAGGTCTGCAGGTATCTTTCTCTCCCCCTCTCTGTCTTCCTCTCCTCTCTCCATTTCTCTCTGTCCTAGCCAACGACAGCAACAATGGCAACAATAACAATAGCAACAAGGGCAACAAGAGCAACAAAATGGGAAAAATGGCTTCTAGGAGCAGTGAATTCACAGTGCAGGCACTGAGCCCCAGCGATCACCCTGGAGGCAATAAATAAATAAATAAGGGCCAAGAGGTGGCATACCTGGTTGAGCACACACGTTACAATGTACACAGGTTCAAGTTGCCGGTTCCCATATGCAGAGGAAAAGCCTCAAAGTGAAGCAGGGCCCCAGGTGTTCCTGTATCCTTCCCTCTCTGTCTTTATATTCCTCTCAATTTCTGGCTATCTCTGTCCAACAAATAAATGAAATAATTTTAAAAAATAGTAAGTGGCTGAGAGGTGGTGCATCTGGTTGAGTACATGTTATAATGTGCTAGGATCCAGGTTCAAGTCTCTGCTCCCCGCTTATGGGGGGAGCTTCATGAGTGATGAAGCAGGTCAGGCCTCTATATCCCCATTCCTTCTTGATTTCTCTATCAAATTAACTGAAAATAATAGAATAAAAAATGGCCACATTGGGGCCGGGTGGTGGCGCACCTGGTTGATCGCACATATGCAAGGACCCAGGTTGGAGTCCCCGGTCCCCAGCTGCAGGGCGAAAGCTTCACAAGTGGTGAAGCAGGGCTGCAGGTGTCTCTCTTCCTCTCTATTCTGCCGTCTTGATTTCTGGCTGTCTCTATCCAATAAATAAAGAGACAACAACAACAACAACAACAAAACTTTATTAAAAAAAAAAAAAAGGCTACATTTTAGAGCCTGTTGGTGGCGCTGTGTATAAAACACACATCTTCCTGTACACAAGGACTTTGGTTCAAGCACCGGGCCCCTACCTACAGGAAGTTTCACTAGTGGTGAAGCATGGCTGTGGGTCTCTCTCTCTCTCTCTCTCTCTCTCCCTCTTCCCAAGTTCTCTGTCTCTAAGATAAATAAATAAAATAATTGTAAAATGTTTCTCTGGGCCTCTTTTCTTTGGGGGGGGGGGGCTGAAGGCTTTGTGTGATCCCAGGGGCCTGTGCAGTGGGGGACCCCACCCACCCATCCTGGGAGCCCCTGACATCATGGGGCATTGTTGTGCAATAGCCAGCTGGCCAATCGGCTGCCGCCTACTGATATAATAAGTCCTAGCAACAGGCAGGGGCCTTGGGCTACCAGGACCTCGGCGAGGGAGAGAGAGGGAGAGGGAGAGCCTGCAGGCAGGTGAGTTCCCCAATAGGGCCCCTGCTCCAGCCCTGGCCTCTCGGCTTCTCAGTCTGTGCGCCTGGCTGCTGTGACCTGTCCTGGGCCAGCCTTCCACCCCAGCCAGCCAGGACACAATTAGGGGAAAGGTGCAGGAGGGTGAGGTACAGGAGCTGGGGAAGGTCCCTTAAACCTAGAGTTGGGGGGGGGGGGCGAGGGCAGGGACATGGGGATGAAAGGAGAGCTATTCACTCTTGTTTTTAAATTTAATTTTTTTTTTTTTTTTTTTTTTTACCAGAGCACTGCTCAGCTCTGTTTTATGGTAGTGCGGGGAACTGAACCTGGGACTTTGGAACTACACACATGAGTTAGTTTGCATAACCATTATGCTATCAACTCCTACCCAAAAATATTTTCTTTTTAACAAATATTTTATTTAATTTAATAAGAAAGAAATATCAGAACACTGCTCAGTTCTGGCTTATGGTGGCGTTGGGGATTGAACCTAAGACTACAGAGCCACTGGCATGAAAGTCTTTTTCAGAACCACTGTGCTATCTCCCTGGCTTCAGGGAGATAAATAAATATTTTTTAAAAATATTTATTTGATAGAGACAAATCAAGACAGAAAGGGGAAGACAAAGAAGGAGAAAGAAAGATATATCTGCAGCACTGCTTCACCATCTATGAAGCTTCTCCCATACAGGTGTCCACCGGGGGCTTGAACCTGGGTCTTTGAGCATTGTATAATCACATATGCTCTACTGCATGAGCCACTCCTGGCCCTTCAACAATTTTAATGTTTTATTTTATTTATTCACTTATTGGATAGAGATAGACGCAAAGGGGAAGAGACACCTGCAGCACTGTTTCACCTCTTGTGAAGCTTCCGCTCTGCAGGGGGGACTTGGGGACTTGAACCTGGCTCAGGGTGTGTTGTGATGTGTGTGACCTACCAGGTGTGCCACCACTTGGCTCCCAGCCCACAATTTTGATATTTTATTTTATTTTTTTTAATTTTTGATATTTTCTAAGGATCTGTTTACTGAGCTGGAGGGATAGGCTAACAGTTACGCAAATCACTTTCATGCCGGACACTCTGAGACCCAAAGTTCAAACCCCAGTGCCACCGTAAGCCAGAGCTCAGCAGTGCTCTAGTGACTATTTCTCTGTTTATTTCTCTCACTAAAATAGAGAATGTTGGGGGTCGGGCAGTAGCGCAGCTGGTTAAGCACACATGGCACCAAGCGCCAAGGACCAGCGTTAGGATCCCGGTTCGAGCCCCCGGCTCCCCACCTGCAGGGGAGTCGCTTCCCAAGCGGTGAAGCAGGTCTGCAGGTGTCTGTCTTTCTCTCCCCCTCTGTCTTCCCCTCCTCTCTCCATTTCTCTCTGTCCTATCCAACAATGAATGACATCAACAATAACATTAATAACCACAACAAGGGCAACAAAGGAGGGGAAAGGTGGCCTCCAGGAGCAGTGGATTCATGGTGCAGGCACTGAGTCCCAGCAATAACCCTGGAGGCAAAAAATATATATAGAATGTTATTTTAAGAGATTTATATACTTATGAGAAAGAAAGGGAGTGAGAACCAGACCATCACTCTGGCACATGTAATGCTGGAAACTGAACTCAGGACTCCATGATTCTTTTTTACTTTTTAAAAAAATTTTTTAGTATTTCCTTTTTGTTGCCCTTGTTTTTATTGTTGTTGTAGTTATTGTTGTTGATGTCATCATTGTTGTATAGGACAGCGAGAAATGGAGAGAGGAGAGGAAGACAGAGAGGGGAGAGAAAGACAGACACCTGCAGACCTGCTTCACCGCCTGTGAAGCGACTCCCCTGCAGGTGGGGGGCCGGGGGCTTGAAACCGGATCCTAAGGCCGGTCCTTGTGCTTTGCGCCACGTGCGCTTAACCCGCTGCGCTACCGCCCGACTCCCTAGGACTCCATGATTCTATGACTCAACACTCTAACCACTGTGCCACCTCTAGGCCACCTATTCTTGTGTGTATGTATTTATCGGTTGAGAGAGACCAGAACAACTCGTCTGACATATGAGATGCTGGGGACTGAACTGGGAACCGAGGCATGCAAGTCCTTCCCTCTACCAGCGAACCACCTCCCTGCTGTGAAAGCAGCTCTTATTTATCTATTTTTGGTCACCTGGGCTATCACTGGGGATCAGAGCCCACACAACTCAACTCTTCCTGGTGGCCTTTTTTTTTTTTCTTTAATAAAAAGAGACAGAATGAGTGATAAAGTAAGGGAGACAGAGAGAGACACCCACTGTAGGTGGGAAGTGGGAGCTTAAACCCAGTCCTTGTGTATGGGAATGTGTGCTCTCAGTCAGGTGAGCCATCACCTCACCTGTCAGGTTTCTTACTATTAGATAGAAAGATAGACAGACAGACAGTACCGAAGCATCATTCTGGCATATGTAATGCCAAGGATAGAACGTGGGATCCAAATTCAACACTGGCCACTGTGCCATCTCCCAGGCTGTGGTCCCATCAGGGCTTAACTAAAAATAAAAGGACCGGCAAAATAGCTCACTTAGATAGTACGCTGCTTTGCCATGTGTGCAAACCAGGTGTGAGCCTGACCCCCACTGCACTGAAGGAAAATTTGGGTCTGTGAACTTGGTCTCTCTCTCTCTCTCCCTTTCTATTTCTATTAAAAATTATTGTATTATGCAAAAGAGAGAGCATGGGTCAGAGCAACATTCAGCTTCAACATAACTGGTGCCAGGAATTGAACCTGCAGCCTCTGGGCCTCAGGCGGCAAGCTGGTGCTCAAAGAGGCTGAGCTCTCTCCCCAGGCTGCCCGCTAGCTCTTTAGGAGTGCGGGGAACCGGGCTTGAGAGGTGGCTTTGGAGCTCCGTGGGCCTCTCTGACCTGCTCTGGGCTCAGCCCCACCACCACCTGGGTGGCCCTGCTGTGAGTCTGCCCCTGTGCCCTGGGCAGTGACTTACTGGGTGGGCACTTGTCCGCAAGGCCAGCAGGTGCTCCAGAGGGAGCTAGGTCAGCAGGGCCTCGGAGGCAAGGAGAGGGCTGCCCCAGTTTCTGGGCTCTCCTCCCCTAATTCAGACTCTCCCATCAGCTGACCCCCCAAATCCCTTCCTAACCCATGCAGGGGCAGTTAGACTGGGCTCCGGTTTTCAGGGCAGCCCTGCAGTGGGTAGACCATTGGCTCTCCCCAGGCCGGAGCTGGGGGGGCAAGGCTCAGAGAGGGCAGGGACTCTGCTGGAATGTTCCACACAGACTGTCACTGATCAGCATGGTTACTGATGACGGGGATGCTGCTTCCTGTCAGCCCCCCCACCCCAGCCCTGGGCCGGTTGGCAGATGGACTCCTCCACCTCCCTGCAGCCCCAGGAGGCGGCCGGCAGTTGGCACAGCAGCAGCATCATCTCTCAGAGGAGGAGAGCAAGGCAGACTTGGCCCAGGGGGTTGGCAGATAGCTCACTGGGCAGAGCACACACTTTCCCATGCATGAGGACCTGGGTTCGATCCCCAGGAACCATACAGAAGGACCATGAACAGAGGAAGCTTCATGAGCACTGAAACAGTGCTGGGGTGTCCATCTCTCACCCTCTATCTTGTTTAACAAATTCATTGTTTTCCTTTTTATTTGTTTTCACTTTAGATAGAGACAAATTGAAAGGGGAGGGGGATAAAGGAGAGAGAGAGAGACACCTGCAGCCTTGAAGCCCTGCTTCACCACTTGTGAAGCATCTCCCCTGCAGGTGGGGACTCAGGGCTTGAACCTGGATCTTGGTGCTCGGTAACATGTGCACTCAACCAGGTGTGCCACCACCTGGCCCTTCACCCTCTATCTGACCAAAAAAAAAGTCTGCCAGGAGCTGTACAATCATGAAGGGATGGAACCCCAGTGATAATTCTGGAAGCAAGAGAAGGAAGGGAAGGAGGAGAGAGAGAGAGAGAGAGAGAGAGAGATAAAGGGGGGAGGAATGGAGAGAGACAGACAGACAGAGAAACAAATTGGCCCAAATCTTTCAGCAAGTATGCGGTTGAGTCAGGATTTGCTCCCTGGCTCCAGGATCGGAGTCCCCTTCTCCCTCCCTTGGGGTGGCTCCTGGGGATCACGACACTGTCCCGGCCTCAGAATTGGGCTTCAGTCTTTCCTCTATTGGCCTGGCCACACCACTGGAGGGACCCAGGACCAGAGGAAAACACATCCTCTGAGGCTCAAGTACCTTTCAGGGCTGGGGAGCCGGCACAAGCGCCAGGGCACGGACAGGACTGGCACACAGGAGTTGCCAGGTTTGATCCTGGGCACCCCGACAGCAGGACTTGAGCAGAACTTTGGTCAACACGGTTCAAGCAGCCAACCAACCAAAAAAAAAAAAAAAAATCAGATTCACAGGAGGCAACCTGTGTGCTTGGCCGAGTGTACCACTGCCTGGCTCATGAGGATGATGATGATGGTGATTAATATAAGTTGATAGAACAGACAGAAACTAAGAGGGGAGGAAGGAGTGACAGACAATGACAGACACCCGCTTCATTATTATTACTATTTAAGTCGATAGAACAGAGAGAAACTAAGAGGAGGAGGGGGAGACAGACACCTGCTTCATTATTAGTATTAATTCAAGTTGATAAAACAGAGAGAAACTAAGAGGGGAGGAGGGGGCGACGGACAGAGTGAGAGACAGACACCTGATTCATCATCATCACCATCATCATTATTATTTTAAGTCGCTAGAACAAAAACTAAGAGGGAAGGAGGGGGCGACGGAGAGACAGACAGCCAGACACCTGCTTCATCATCATCATCATCATCATCATCATTATTATTTTAGGTCGCTAGAACAAAGAAACTGAGGGAAGGAGGGGGCGACGGAGAGACAGACAGCCAGACACCTGATTCATCATCATCATCATCATCATCATTATTTTAAGTCGCTAGAACAAAGAAACTAAGAGAGGAGGAGGGGGCGACGGACAGAGTGAGAGACAGACAGACACCTGCTTCATCATCATCATCATCATCATCATCATCATTATTTTAAGTTGATAAAACAAAGAAACTGAGGGGAGGAGGGGGCGACGGACAGAGTGAGAGACAGACAGCCAGACACCTGCTTCATCATCATCAACATCATTTTAAGTCGATAGAACAAAGAAACTAAGAGGGAAGGAGGGGGCCACGGAGAGACAGACAGCCAGACACCTGCTTCATCTTCATCATCATCATCATCATCATTATTTTAAGTCGCTAGAACACAGAAACTTAAGAGGGGAGGAGGGGGCGACGGACAGAGTGAGAGACAGACAGCCAGACAAGTGCTTCATCATCATTATTATTAAGTCGCTAGAACAAAGAAACTGAGGGGAGGAGGGGGCGACGGAGAGACAGACAGCCAGACACCGGCTTCACGGTTCACGGTTCACGGAAGCGACGCGACGCGGCAGGTCGGCGCAGCCCGGCGCTCAGTCTCCACCACCCTTATTATTATCATTCTTGTCGTCACCATCACCATCACCATCACCATCACCATCACCACCATCACCACCATCACCATCACCACCATCGTCACTCATCTGGCAGCACCGAGAGACGCTGAGAGCGCAGGAGGGGGCCAGCCAGCCAGCCAGCCAGACAGACAGACAGCCAGACAGACGTGCAGCCGGCTCCCCCTGCGGGTGGGCGCGGGTCCGGGCGCGGGTCTCTCCCTGACCGCCTCCCTCTCCCCTCCCGTCCCCTCCCCTCCCCAGACGGCCGACCCCGCAGCCCCGGGCCTCTCTCCCGCCCCCCTCCGCCCCCCGGGGGGACCATGGCGACGTCCAGGCCGCCGGCGGCCGAGGAGGACAGCACCATCCTCATGGCCAAGGAGGAGCTGGAGGCGCTGCGCTCGGCCTTCGAGTCGGGCGACCTGCCCCAGGCCGCGTCCCGCCTGCGCGAGCTGCTGGCCGCGTCCGAGAGTTCGCGGCTGGACGTGGGCGTGACGGGCGAGTCGGGCGCCGGCAAGTCGTCGCTCATCAACGCGCTGCGCGGGCTGGGCGCCGAGGACCCGGGCGCCGCGCTCACCGGCGTGGTGGAGACCACCCTGCACCCGCAGTGCTACCCGCACCCGCAGTTCCCCGACGTGACCCTGTGGGACCTGCCCGGGGCCGGCTCGCCCGGCTGCCCCGCCGAGCGCTACCTGAAGCAGGCGGACTTCGCGCGCTACGACTTCTTCCTGCTCGTGTCCCCGCGGCGCTGCGGGGCGGTGGAGGCGCGCCTGGCGGCCGAGATCCTCCGGCAGGGCAAGAAGTTCTACTTCGTGCGCACCAAGGTGGACGAGGACCTGGCGGCCAGCCGCAGCCAGCGCCCGTCGGCCTTCAGCGAGGCGGCCGTGCTGCAGGAGATCCGCGAGCACTGCGCCGAGCGGCTGCGGGCGGCCGGCCTGGCCGAGCCCCGCGTCTTCCTCGTGTCCAACCTGGCGCCGGGCCGCTACGACTTCCCGCTGCTCGTGGCCACCTGGGAGCACGACCTGCCGGCGCACCGGCGCCACGCGGGCCTGCTGTCCCTGCCCGACGTGTCGCTGGAGGCGCTGCGGCGCAAGAAGGACATGCTGCAGGAGCAGGTGCTCAAGACGGCGCTGGTGTCGGGCGTGATCCAGGCGCTGCCGGTGCCCGGGCTGGCGGCCGCCTACGACGACGCGCTGCTGGTGCGCTCGCTGCGGGGCTACCACCGCAGCTTCGGGCTGGACGACGACTCGCTGGCCAAGCTGGCCGAGCAGGTGGGCAAGCAGGCCGGCGACCTGCGCTCGGTCATCCGCTCGCCGCTGGCGGCCGAGGTGTCCCCCGAGGCGGTGCTGCGCCTCTACTCGCAGTCGTCGGACGGCGCCATGCGGGTGGCCCGCGCCTTCGAGCGCGGCATCCCGGTGTTCGGCACCCTGGTGGCGGGCGGCATCAGCTTCGGCGCGGTGTACACCATGCTGCAGGGCTGCCTCAACGACATGGCGGAGGACGCGCAGCGCGTGCGCATCAAGGCGCTGGAGGAGGACGACGCGCCCGCCGCCGCCGCCGCCGCCGCCGCCGAGAACGACGACGACGACGAAGGCGGCCTGGAGGCGGCGGGCGATGGCGCGGGCGGCGGCGGCGGCGGCGCGGACCGGCGCGGCCCGGGGGAGGGCGGGGGCGAGGAGGCGCCGCTGTCCACCCGCAGGAAGCTCGGCCTCCTCCTCAAGTACATCCTCGACAGCTGGAAGAAGCGCGACTTGTCCGAGGAGAAGTGAACGCTGCGGCCGCCCCGTCGGGTGGGAAATGAACGCTGTGCCCCCCCCCCCCAGCCCCCGCAGCCCGAGTCTGAAGAGAAAGACCCGAAACCTGACGAGACCGCTGGGCTCCTGTGCTGACTGCGCCTGCGCCTGCGCTGCCGCCGGGGGAGGGGAGGTCGTCGGGTCACGAGGGAGGGGGGGAGGTCGTCGGGTCACGAGGGGGGGAGAGGTCGTCGGGTCACGAGGGAGGGGGAGGTCGTCGGGTCACGAGGGGGGAGAGGTCGTCGGGTCACGAGGGAGGGGGAGGTCGTCGGGTCACGAGGGGGGAGAGGTCGTCGGGTCACGAGGGAGGGGGGAGGTCGTCGGGTCACGAGGGAGGGGGAGGTCGTCGGGTCACGAGGGAGGGGGAGGTCGTCGGGTCACGAGGGGGGAGAGGTCGTCGGGTCACGAGGGAGGGGGAGGTCGTCGGGTCACGAGGGAGGGGGGAGGTCGTCGGGTCACGAGGGAGGGGGAGGTCGTCGGGTCACGAGGGAGGGGGGAGGTCGTCGGGTCACGAGGGGGGAGAGGTCGTCGGGTCACGAGGGGGAGAGGTCGTCGGGTCACGAGGTGGTCGGTCACAAGGGAGACGGGAGAGGTCATCGGGTCATGAGGGGGTTGTCGGTCACGAGGGGTTTGTCGGGTCATAAAGGGTGAGGGGAGAGGTCGTCAGGTCACAGGGGAGGGGGGAGGTCGTCGGGTCACGAGGGGGTTGTTAGGTCATGAGGGAGGGGAGGAGAGGTCATCGGGTCTCAAGGGGGGGGTGTCGGGTCATGAGGGAAGGGGAGAGGTCGTCAGGTCACGGGGGAGGGTGCGGGGAGGGGGCTCGCCCCCATTAATCCGTTTTCAGTGGCACAGAGGGAAATGGAGAGAGAGGCACCTGCAGCAAGGCTCCACCACTTGAGAAGCCCCCCAGCCCCCGCAGGTGGGGCGATCGATTCACTGACGACATTCTCTATATTTGTTTATTGGATGGCGATAGAAATGGCGGGCGGGGGAGGGTAGACAGCGTAATGGTTCTGCAAAGAGGCGCTCGTGCCTGAGGCTCCGAAGTCCCAGGTTGTTCAGAAGCCCGCAGAACCCCGTCATAAGCCCATAGCTCGGAGCTGGGCAAAGCTCTGCTAAGAATAAAAAGGGAGTCAGGGGAGTCGGGCGGTGGCGCAGTGGGTTAAGCGCACGTGGCGCAAAGCGCAAGGACCAGCATAAGGATCCCGGTTCGAGCCCCCGGCTCCCCACCTGCAGGGGAGTCGCTTCACAGGCGGTGAAGCAGGTCTGCAGGTGACTTTCTCTCCTCCTCTCTCCATTTCTCTCTGTCCTAACAGCGACATCGATGACAATATCTACAACAACAGTAAAAAACAAGGGCAACGAAAGGGAAAATATATATTTCAAAAAAAGGCAGAGGAATGGAAAAAGAAAGAAAAAGACACAGAAATGGAGAAGGGGAGGTATAGGGACACCTGCAGCACTGCTCCACCATTTTTGAAGCTTCTCCCCTGTAGGTGGGGCTGTGCATGAGGCGGGTGCTGGAGGCGGGTCTGCTGGGCTGGGCAGATCCTGACATGACTTTCCATGGGCGCCTCCCCATATGGAGAGGTCTCCTGTCAGAGGATCCTCTCGCCCTTGGACCCAGCAGCCCACAGCATGCCAACTCCAACCACCAGCTGGCAGATGGCTCACACCAGTGACCCCAATCCCGGGTCCCTGGCAGCTGGGAGGCAGAAGGCTACATGGGGTTGAGAGAAAAAGGAAAACACTCACACCCCAGCTAGCCCTGGATGCAGCCCGCAGGACCTTGTGCTTTATATTTTATTTATTGGAGAGACTGCACATTGAAAAGGGGGGTATAGGAAGAGAAAGGGCTGGGGAGACAGCATAATGGTTCTGTAAAACTTTCCTGCCTGAGGCTCTGAGGTCCCAGGTTCAACCCCCAGCACCACCATCAGCCAGAACTGAGCAGTGATCTGGCCTCTCTTTGTATGTATCATTAAAAAACCAAAAAACTTGAGACAAACATCTGCAGACCTGCTTGACCACCCGTGAAGCTTTCCTTCTGCTGGTGGGAATCAGGGGGCTCAAATGTGTGTGCTCAACCACACCCCGGGTTTTGGAGCAGCAGGGCACTTAGTGGAGCTGTCCAAAGGGGGGGGTTCTCCGGGTGAACATGCCACCCCCCACCTCCCACAGAGAGAGGATCCCGGGTCCTGGATCAGTAATGTGTGCTGTGTGCGCTCAGCCAGCCGCACCACCATCCAGCCCCCAAACTTGGTGCTTTCATGTCCTCAGTTGTGTGCCCTCCTGGGTCACTGTCCAGCTTGGGAAACGCCCGGGTCACTCGGTGGGGGGGAAGGTATGCGACAGGATACGTGACAGTTGTCTTGACGGATGCTTGGCTGGAGGGGTCTGCAGGTTGGGCACAGGAGTCTGGGTGGGTGCTCTTGGGGTGGGCAGGCAGGGATCCCCAGGGCAAGGACGGGGTTCACCCTGTGCTACAGGACACATTGAGGGAGCAGAGAAGACAATACAGGCTCAAGCCTGTGTGACTGTTTATTCCAGACCCACTCCTGGAATCGGTTCATTCCCCACACTGGGCCTCACCCCACAGACACGGGGGGGGGGGGGGGGGGGGCGGGCGAGGTTCTGCCCCTTCGGGAAGCCATGATGCAGCTGGGGCTCCCCGCCACTTACTCATTATTCCCACCACCTGTGCCTGCTGGGGAGGAGGTTCAGCTGCCCCTGGGTCAGGGGTGGGCTCTCAGAGCGCTTCCCCCCTCAACAGCACTTCCCTGAAGGTAGGGGCTGGTCTTGGACACCTGGGCTGTGCCTCCGGGCCAGGAAGTGGTGGCCCTGGCCTGCCTGTCAGGCCAGCAGCCTCTGTGCACCCTATAAGGGGAGGACTGCAAGCTCCCGTGCCACCGTCACCATTGCTGGGGACCGTTGCTGTCGCCAGGGGACTGGGAAGCGGCTCCCTGTGTGACATCCTCTCTGGGCTCAGGCCAGCAGGCGGCTGTACTCTGCCAGGGCCGAGGACTTCTTCACCCCATCCCAGATGCGGGCGGCGTAGTGGAACCTGTGTGTGGGCAAGGCGTTGCCTGTGAGAGCTTCGTCTCTGTGGCCCCTTGCAGCAGGGAAGGTGGGCAACACTGGGGAATCTCCCCAGCTGGGAGGGAAGAATCCAGCTGAGGCCAGTGGCCCCGATTCTTGTCCCTCACCTGGGGGAGGTCAGGCTGTGGTGCCTGGGTTTTCAGGAAGACCTCAAACCATAGCCTGCAAGTCCATCCTGCTTGATGGGGGTCTCTCCCCACCATCTTCCAGCCTTGGCATAAAACACACACAGCTGTGTGTCCCATCCGCCCACAGGCCCCACTTAAGACCACAGCTCTGGCCCACATGCACAGCACCAGGAGGCCTTCCGCCCCGTTTGTGAAGTTCCCTCTGCCGCCCTGTAGGTAGGGATTGAAATCTTGAAGCCGTGTCCTTGTGCATAGTAGCATGTGTGCTCAACCAGGTGTACCACCACCTGACCAGAGGCAACTCTGAGCCAAAGGATTCCTTGCTCCAATTGCTGCTTTTCTTGGGAGTGAGGGGGCGGCTCTGGGTGAGCAAGGGCAGGGTGGCGAGTGGGCTGGCGGGGGGCAGCGGGGAGGGGGATGGTGACAATGGGGGCGGCTCTGGGTGAGCAAGAGCAGGGTGGGGAGTGGGCTGGCGGGGGGGGGGGGGGCAGCGGGGAGGGGGATGGTGACAATGTTGCCAGGTAACAGCTAGACAGCCTGCCCTGTGGCCTTCTGCCCAGTGTCCCGTGAGTCTACGATCCCTGCACTTGGCTCCTTAGAATTCATCAACCTCAGCAGGGCCGGGCAGTGATGCACAAGGACTCGGGTTCAAGTCCCCGGTCTCCAGACTTGCTGGGGGAAGCTTCCTGAGTGGTGAAGCAGTCCTGCGGGCGTCTCTTCCTCCCGACCTCCCCCTTCTCTCCAATTTCTGTCTAAAAAATAATCCTTACACTCCAATGACACATGCCACAGTGTGTGACGATCCCACCCCTCAGCCGAGCAGGCAACGGGACCCACATGCCCCCTGCACATCCGGACTCAGAATCCCACGAACTGCAGGGCCCTGAGCTGTGCCCCGCAGTCCCCCACACCCCCCGGTGCTGCTCTCACCAGTTCTTCTCGGTGAGGATGGTGTGCGACAGCTGGGGCCGCGCCATGGACATCACCTGGCTCCGCAGCTTGCTCACCAGCGACTGGAAGCTGGGGTGGCCGCGGTACCCAGGCAGCAGGGAGAAGAGTGGGCTGGAGCCGGGCCCTGTGGGTGAGGCGGGGCGGGCGGGCCAAGGAGGGCCACTAGCTCAGGGCTCTTCCTCCCACTAGCCGGAGTCCCTCAGGGCCCCCCCCACTGGCCTTCGTGGGCTGCAGGGAAGAAGCCACACAGCGAGGCGAGAGAGTCTCCTGTCCTCTGAGCAGGACAGCTTGTGGCCCCAAGCCGTGTGGGCTGAGGGTCCCCCTAAGGAAGGGTCTCCCCAGACCCCGTGAGGGCCCACACCTGCTCGGGGTGGGGTGTCACTCTCCGCCTCGCTGTCCATGAAGGGCACCAGGAACAGGTTGACCTCGGAGTCCAGGAAGTCGGGCGGGAGCCCCGGGAAGATGTTGCACTGCAGCATGGACAGAGTACCTGGGGACAGGGCCCTGGGGTCAGCCGGCCGCCCCCACCACAGGGAGCTCCTCCCCCTGCACTGGGGCCTGAGGTGTGTGTGTGTGGGGGGGGGGGGGCTCACCCTTGTAACGCAGGTGCGAATGCGCCATGAGCTGGTCGATCATCAGGTGCATCTGCCGCAGCTTCCGAGGGCAGAAGTCCTCCCGGCGAGCTTTGTTCTGCAGGAAGACTGGGAGACCAGGGTAGGGGGCGGCTGAGGCACCGGCGCTGGGACCCCTGTTCCCGCTCGAGTTCAGATGGGGCTTGTGGACAGGGCTCTGCTTTAGCAGCAGGTCTCTGTGGTCAGTCCAGGGGCCACTGGGCTGCCAGGGAAGGCGCCACCATCCAGAGCTCCCACGTGGTAGAGGGTTCCACCCCTCAGCCTTGTGTGTTCTACCAGGCGAGCTGCCTCCCGGCCCCCACATGGGTCAGTGTGGCGGTTACATCCTCAGCCCCGGGCTGGCAGAACAGGAACCCAGGAAAGGCCAGACTGCGGTGCCACCCCCTTAGAGGCTCCTACCGTGAGCACGGAGACCCAGGTGGGCTCAGGGGAACACGGCCTCAGCAGCCAAAGTGTGCGGGGTGACGGGTCCAAGAGGAAGCAGTTCCTCCTTCTGGTCCCTGTGCCCACTTCCCCGAGTGCTCCCGCTTCTCACCCCTCCCTCCTCCCCCCTGGAGGGTCCCTCACCCAGGTGGGGGTAGTACTCAGTGCCTTCGTCAGAGCCCGAGGAGCTGCTGGATTCGTGGCTGGGGGACGGGGTGGAGGGCTTCACCATCTCTGCTGTCTGGAGGAACCTGAGGTGAGTGGGGCGGGGAGAGGCGGACACTCAGGCACTGACACCCCAGCTCCCACAGCCCAGGGGAAAGAAGGTCTTTGCACATCTGATGAAAACAGTGGCTGCAGCCAGGGAGGTGGTGCAGTGGGTAAGGAGCTGGACTCCCAAGCAGGAGGACCTGAGTCTGATCCCCAGCATCATGTGTGTTACAGTGACGCTCTGATTCTCTCACTGAAAATCCAAGACTTTTCTTTCTTTTTTTCTTTTTTTAATACAGCCAGACAAAAGTCCTCACACAACTTCATGGAATTCAAAGGCTTGAACATAACCAATCCACGGGTCCAGGCTGACTAATTTAAAGTATGTCCAGGTTATTTAAGACATATGCACACACATACTTTTTTTTTTTTTCCCCTCTTTCAGTGCTGAAGCCTTGTGCTGTTTGCTTTCAGGTCAACTTTTCCCTCCATTCTTTCAAATGGGGGGAGACAGACAGACACAACAGCACCACTCCATGATCTGTGGAGCTTCCCCATGGTGCCATCCGCCACCCACTGTGCTCCCATTAGAACTTGCGCTGGAATGCAGGTCATGGTGCACAGTAAGGCAGGCGCTACGGCGGCGGGCGCACTGACTCCCAACCTGGGGGAATGTACATATATTCTAAGACTCACTGATCAGTGGGCCAGAGCCAGAGCATTGCCCCAGCATCTGTAGTGCTAGGCGCTGAGCTTGGGGCCTCACGCTTGCCAGTCCAGTGCTCTCGTCACTGTGTCACTTCCCAAGTCGCTAAAAATATCTTCAGGCAGTTTTCAGTTCACAGGAAAATCCAGCAGAAAGTGAGAGATGTCCCGGTATGCTGTGCACCACCCCCAACACACAGGGCCTCCCCCACGACTCATACCCCAAACAGAGGAACATTTGTTCTAGCTGGTGAACCTCCCTCCCACCATGCTGCCCCATCAAGTCCAGGGTCTGCAGGAAACCTCACTCTTAGTGCGTTCTCAGAGCTTGGATGGATTGGTGGCTTGTTGGCCATTAGAACGTCACACACAACAGTGCTGTTGCCCTAAAACCTCTCAGCATCACACCTGTTGTGATCCCACTGCTCCCAGGCTGTGTTTTCATCAAATAGAGAGGGAAGAGATACCACAGAACTGGAGCTCCCCCTAGTGCTGTGGAGCCGCCATGTGGAGCTGGGGCTCAAAGCTGGGCCACGAACACGGCAAGGCGGGCGCCCCAGCGGGTGAGCTACTCCCCCAGCCCAACCCGACATTCCCCCCCCCTACAGTTTCCTTTCCGAGAACACCCCACCCTTGGGACCGCAGCCTTCCCAGGTTGTCTCCTTTCTCTCAGCAACATGCATACAAGGTTCCATGGTGCCTTTCAGTGAGCAGGCAGCTTGCTTGTTTATTCATTAGTATTTTTAGCACCAAATGGTGAGGATCCAGCTCACCATCAATCAGTCAGGGCGGACCACGATTGTTTATCCACTTGTTCACAGAGGCCATCTTGGTGCCTCTCACTTGTGCCAATTATGAATAAAGCTGCTGTAAACAATGGTGTGCAGGGTTTCTGCGTAGTTACAAATGTTGCTCGCTATTTTTAATTCTTTTCCCCAAATATGCTGCATAAGTGATGCAAACCTGCCGTCTGAGGTAAGGGACAGCAGGCTCGGGTGGGAGCTACAGACACGCTTCCACACAGACACACACGCCCAGTTTCTAGGGGCTCACCTGCTCTGAGAAGGCTGCCCGGACTCAAGTGTGAAAACAAGGCTCTAGGGCCCAGGAAATAGCTCAGAACTAGAGTGCAAAACTTGCCTGACGCCCCAGAGGCCTCAGGTTCAATCCGCAGTACTGCCACATGCAGAGCTGGTCAGTGTGCTGGGTCCCTTTCTCTCAGTGAAATAAATAAACCTTAAAAAAGCAAAGGACTGGGAGTCGGGCGGTCCCAACAGCATGGTGGGAGGGAGGTTCACCGGCTAGAATAAATGTTCCTGTTTGGGGTATGAGTCGTGGGGGAGGCCCTGTGTGTTGGGGGTGGTGCACAGCATACCGGGACATCTCTCGCTTTCTACTCGATTTTCCTGTGAACTGAAAACTGCTTGAAGATATTTTTAGTGACCTGGGAAGTGACAGTGACACAGTTCAGCACATGTGGTGCAAAGAGCAAGGACCGGTGCAAGGATCCTGGTTCGAGCCCCGGCTCCCCACCTGCAGTGAAGTCGCTTCACAGGTGGTGAAGCAGGTCTGCAGGTGTCTTTCTCTCTCTCTGTCTTCCCCATCTCTCTCCATTTCTCTCTGTCCTATCCAATCAATAATAACGACATCAATAACTACAACAGTAAAACAACAAGAGCAACAAAAGGGAATAAATATTTTTTAAAAATTAAAAAAAAAACAAGGGCAACAAAAGGGAATAAATAAATAAAATATTAAAAAAAAAAAAAAAGAATGATGGATGATGAAGCCAAGCAGGCAAAAAAAAAAAAAAAAAAAAAAGCAAAGGACTGGCGAAGCACCTGCTTTGCGCTGTGTGCAACCCAGGTTTGAGTGCCTGGCACAGCACACGGGATTACTATACTATGGCTGGGAGCTTCCATGCTGTGGTGCCCCACTCCCCTCTGACAAGGGTAGCCCAGAGCAGTAGTCAGCTAGCACTGAGACAGAACAAACGAGAAACAAGGCTCTGCGGCCCTGGGGCCCAGAATGGCAATACGGCCGAGTGCGTTTGTGGTGGACGGCGATTCAGAACGCACAGCCAGCCGGGCAGGAAGGCAGAGTAGCAGGGGCTGTGTTCACAGCAAGTGGAGGCCTGACTCTGACCTGCAGGGTGTGAGGGTGGAGACGAGAAGATCTGCAAGAAGGCAGTTTCCGGCTGAGACCAGGCCTCACTCAGATTTCACTCTGAGTGATGTGTAAGGGGGTGGGGGTGGGGGGTAGGTAGGCTGGGAGCTTGTGTTGAGAGAGAGAAGGCTAGAAGACAGCGAGCCACTGCAACTGTTACTTAATTCTTTCATTTCTTTTCTTTCTTTATTTTTCCTTTTGTTGCCCTTGTTTTTTTTTATTGTTATAGTTATTATTGTTGTTACTGATGTTGTCGTTGTTGGATAGGACAGAGAGAAATAGGAGAGAGGAGGGGAAGACAGGAGGACAGAAAGACAGACACCTGCAGACCTGCTTCAACCGCCTGTGAAGCGACTCCCTGCAGGTGGGGAGCCGGGGGCTCGAACTGGTATGCTTAAGCCGGTCCTTGCGCTTTGAGCTATGTGTGCTTGACCCATTGCGCTACCGCCCGACTCTTTCTTTCTTCCTTCCTTCCTTCCTTCCTTCCTTCCTTCCTTCCTTCCTTCCTTCACCAGAGCTCTGCTCAGCTCTGACTTATGGTGGTGCTAGGGATTGAACCTGGGACTTTTGGAGCCTCAGGCACAAGTCTTTTTGCAGAACCATTATGCTGGCTCCCCAGCTCTAATTTTATTTTCAGATGCAATTCTTTTTAGATATTTATTTATGACAGAAAGAGAGAAAGGGAGAGAAATCCAGCTTATCAGTCTGGCACATGTGACACCATGGATCAAAGTCTGGACCCAATGCTTGAGAAGCCAAGACTTTATCAACTGCATCACTTTCTGGGCTACTATTTTATAACTGGAAAACACACACACACTCTCTCGCATTCATTTCATATTAGAAAAAAAGAGAGAACCAGAGCACCACTCTGGCACATATGGTGCCAGGGATTAAAGTCAGGACCACATGCTTGAGAATCCAACATTTTGTCCACTACACCACTTCCCATGCCACTAGTTTTTGATTTAAACAGATTAAAAAAAATTTTTTTTTTTCATATGAAAGATAAAAAAGAAACCCAGAACGTCACTCTGGTACGTGCAGTGGCAAGATTCAAGCCTGGAGCCTCACACTCAAGTCCTCTGCTGTAGCACGGAGCCACGTCCCCAGCTGCCACCTTAAAAGGGTCCCTGTGGCTGCTGTCAGCCTTGTGTGTCTGTGTCTGTGTGGGGGGAGGGAAGAGAAGCCGCCTCCCACCTGCCCCGTGTCCCCGGCTCCTGACCTGTACAGGCTGAGGTCTGTGAACCAGTCCTGGACGACAATCACCACATGGCAGACAGTGAAGAGGAAGGCGGCAATCTGGAGTGACTGGGGCGGGCGGGCGGGGGCGACACACAGACTTGAGGAGCCCCTCTGTCCAAGCCGGGGCCCCGGTCAAGGTTAAGCCCAGGAGGACAAGGGGGGTCAGATGCTACTGTGTGCCCACACCGCCTCGGCGCTTCCAGCACAGCCCTCCCTGAGTGGGCCCTGGGAGGGACGCTCCCCCCATGCTACGCCCGTGGACACTGGCTTGGGGTTGGGGGACAGAGCCAGGCGTCAGTCAGATCTGACCCTCAGCGCTGCCTCTTCCTACAGCTCAGGGCAGCCAGGCTTCTAAGGGAGCAGAAAGCAGGTCCGGCCACACCACAGCCACCGGCACAGACTCTGGGGCAGGGGAGGGGCTGCTCATGGCCGGGCCGGGCTTCCCACCTGCATTTCGACGTAGGTGTGGGGCAGGTTGTACTCTGGAGGCAGCTTGCGGTCGTTGTTGATGAGGTGGTCCAGGATGGAGGGGCTCAGGATGGGCTGAGGCAAGGAAGAGGAAGTGTCGGGGAACCCAGGGGCCACGGCCCCCAGAGCCCCAGAGGAAGGGGCAAGGAAATCACAGCTTGGGACAAACACCATCAGAACCCAGAAGGACAGGCTGTTTCTAAGGAGTACAGAGCTCGTCAGGGAGAGGCGGTGAAAGCACCAAGTTCTGAAGCAGATCCACTCTCCCCAGCCCTCTGGCACCTTTTGCTCTCGTATGACTTGTGCCCAGGAGACAAACTTGCCCCTGACTGACACAGTTCATGATTCACACCTCTTAAAGACCCTGTCTGCTGTGAGTGCTTCGGATGTTTTCAAACTCAGAGAAGGTAATTACCGAGGCCAAAAAAACAATGATTAGTGTGAAAATTGCTGAGAAATTTAAAATTACATTAGTGGGTGTGAGAAGAATCAGCAGTGACTCATCAAACTTTTCAAAACGGGAGACTCCATTTAGAATATGGGAGCTAAATTAGCTTGACAGGCTGTGGACTTCTTATAGCAGCGTGTGGAATTTGTTAAGAAAAGCAATTCTGGGGAGTCGGGCTGTAGCGCAGCAGGTTAAGCGCAGGTGGCGCAAAGCACAAGGACCGGCATAAGGATCCTGATTCGAGCCCCCGGCTCCCCACCTGCAGGGGAGTCGCTTCACAGGCGGTGAAGCAGGTCTGCAGGTGTCTATCTTTCTCTCCTCCTCTCTGTCTTCCCCTCCTCTCTCCATTTCTCTGTCCTATCCAACAACAATGACAACAACAATAATAACTACAGCAATAAAACAACAAGGGCAACAAAAGGGAATAAATAAATAAAATAAATATTTTTTTAAAATGTAGAGGTGGATACATTTAAAAAAAAAAAAGAAAAGCAATTCTGGGGGTCGGGTGGTGGCGCAGCAGGTTAAGTGCATGTGGCACAAAGCGCAAGGACCGGCATAAGGATCCCGGTTCGAGCCCCCGGCTCCCCACCTGCAGGGGAGTCGCTTCACAAGCGGTGAAGCAGGTCTGCAGGTGTCTGTCTTTCTCTCCCCCTCTCTGTCTTCCCCTCCTCTCTCCATTTCTCTCTGTCCTGTCCAACAACAAACAACATCAACAACAATAATAACCACAACAAGGCTACAACAAAGGCAACAAAAAGGGAGGGGGGAGAAAAGCAAATCTAGAATCCAGGCAGTGACGCAGCCAGTTGGGTGCAAGTTACCATGGCGCGAGGACCCTTGTTTGAGTCCTCAGTCCCACCTGCAGGGCTAAGTTTCATGAGAGGCAAAGCAGGTCTGTCTCTCTCTCCCTCTCTCTCCTGCTCAATTCCTCCCTGTCCTAGCTAAAAAAAAAAAAAGATAAGAAAAGAAAAAGGGAAAAATAGCCACCAGGAGTGGTGGACTGAGGCACCGAGCACCAATGATTAACCCTGGTGGCAAAAAAAAATAAATAAATAAAAATAAAAATTTACAAAGTGAAAAAAAAAAAAAAAAGTAATCCCTGGGCAGCAGATAGCTCACGGATTAGGCTGTGAACTGTACCAAGAACCAGACGATGGGTTCGAGACCTGACAGCACCCAGGAGCACCCTGGATGCCACTGAGGGAGCTCCAAGGATGGGAGGACAGTGGTGTGGTACTTCTCCCTCGCTGCTCCTATCTGAGACAACAAGAATGCAACACACAGCTCCCAGGGAGCAGTGGAATCAACACTGCGGAAAAAAGCAGGGGAGATGGAGTATTCAGCTAAGGACACCGACTTACCTTCTCTGTGCCGGGCACCACCACTGGGATTTTACTCGTATTAGCTCACTAAAACCTCACAGATGCGATGAGGCCCAGGTGGGGGCCGGGCCTGACCCTGGATTGTGTGTGGCCAAGCAGGTGCAGTATCCCAGCAAGCTAGTAACGGACCCTGAAAATGTGATGTGTGTGTCTCACCCCCTCCCCCCACTAGAGCCCTGCTCACCTCTGGCATATGGTGGGGTCACACGCTGAACCTGGAGCCTTAAGTGGCTTCCCCACTCTCCAAAAGTTTTATTTAGTTTATTTATTTATTCCCTTTTGTTGCCCTTGTTTTATTGTTGTAGTTATTGTTGTTGTTGTTGTTGGATAGGACAAAGAAAAATCAAGAGAGATGGGGGAAGACAGAGAGGGGGAGAGAAAGATAGACACCTGCAGACCTGCTTCACCGCCCATGAAGCGACTCCCCTGCAGGTGGGGAGCCGGGGGCTCGAACCAGGATCCTTATGCCGGTCCTTGCGTTTTGTGTCATGTGGGCTTAACCCGCTGTGCTACCACCTATTTTAAAATAGGACCCCCTATTTTCTTTTTTTAATAAAAACCGATTTATGGGTGGAGACAGCATAATGGTTATGCAAAAAGACGCTCATGCCTGAGGCTCCAAAGCCCCAGGTTCAATTCCCCACACTACCATAAACCAGAGCTGAGCAGTGCTCTGGTGTTTCTCTCTCTGCAACTCTCTCAAAAATAAAAGAAAAGAAAAAAAGAAAACTGATTTACTCAATATGTACAATAGAGAATTTCATGAGAGTGGGGTGGGGGGTAGGCGAGAGGAGCCAGAGCATCACTTAGGTACATGTGGAGCCAGGGATCCGACATGGATCCTCAGACATGCAAGTCCTGTACTCTGCCAGCGGAGCAATTTCCCTGGCCACAAACAAACATTAAAACAGTAATAATAATATAGTAAATGAAGGCAGGATCTGGACAGAGATCGACTCCAAGGGCTACACTTTAACCGCCACAAGAAAAATCACTCAGGCTGCTCTCCAGATGAGGACTGAGGGGAAGGGTGAGGCTAAGAGCCCAGGATAGCTGGCCTTGCTGGAACGCCCTGGAACCCGAGGGGAGGTCAGCCTTAAACACGGGGGAGAGACTGGCACGGCCAGGGATGGGAAGAGTGGCAGGGGAGCACAGAGGCTGGCACCTGCGTGTCCAG
Source organism: Erinaceus europaeus (assembly GCF_950295315.1). NCBI lineage: Eukaryota > Metazoa > Chordata > Mammalia > Eulipotyphla > Erinaceidae > Erinaceus > Erinaceus europaeus. Next base: position 196,998,917 of record NC_080163.1, on the reverse strand, counting down.
GAAGACGATCCTCTCCTGGGTAATGAAGAAGTCGATGCCACTGGTCTGGTTACCCCCACGCTCCTTCATCTCGGCGCTCTGGGCCCGGAACACGTACGCCCTGGGGGGAGCAGTGGGTGGGGTGCGTCAGAGGCCCATCCACAGCTGACCTGGGAAGGCACCTGCTTTGTCCTGCACGTCACCCAGCTTCGATCCCGGCCCCCATCACACTGGAGGAAGACTTCAGTGCTCTGCTGTCTTTCTCTCCCTCTGTGTTTTTATCTGAAAAAGTCATGCTCCAGTAACGAAAAATAAAAGAGCCTGGCTCTCAGCTATGAGACGGGAGATGAGTGTGTGAGATGTGCTTCCTGTCTGCAAAGCCTGTCCTCTAGGGCCCTGCTCTGTGCGCGTGTTAGTCTGTGGGGGAGAGGCGGTGTCACCCTTCACACCACGTGACCTCGCCCCTGCCCATGAGCAGACCTGCCAACTCACCCCATGAAGGCAGGAGACGGACGTGTGGGAGTCAAGTCCCAGCCCTGCCTCCTCCTGGCCAGGGGCTTCAGACAAGTCCCTTGATCTCTTCTTGCTGTTTCTTCCTCCATATAGTAGGGACCCAGCCAGGGTTACAGTCAGTAACCCTCTGAGGGTTACTGTGAGGTTAACAAATGTCAAGTCCTCAGGAGACTGGTAGCTCACCTGGTGGTTTATTACATTTTAAGTTTTATTTGTAGTAAGAAGTGGGAGAGAGGGAGAGAGAAGGAGGGAGGGAGAGGGAGAGAGGGAGAGAGGGAGAGAGGGAGAGAGCGAGAGAAAGAGCACACCAGACTGTCATTCTGGTACCTGTTAGGGATCAAACTTAGGACCTCATGCCTGCAAATTCCACACTCTGTCTACTATGCCACCTTCCAGGCCACAGTTTACTTACTGACTGGACTCTGGAACCCATGTTATCTTAGTTTACTTTTATTTATTTATTTATTGTTATTGTTGGAACTTCAACATTCTGGGCCAATATGTTTTATGCAGATACAGAGACAGAGGAAGCGAGGGAAAGACACCACAGCACTGAGACACCCCCTACTGCGGTGTGGGCCAGGCTCAACCCTGGGTGGTCTGTAGAGCCCAGGAGGCGGCTCCTATCTGGGTGCTGAAACATTCGGGGCAAGGCAGGCAGGCAGGAGGGGCAAGACTGGATACAGAGAGGTGCAGCATGGCCCCACACCACCTCCTTTAACATAGCTGACCCTGAGCTTATGTGGAGGGGAAGCAGCTCCCCAGAGTCCTTTGGCGACACCACCTACAGGCAGCCCCCCACTGCCACCCCAGGCTCCTGCCTCAGGCACTGCCCACCTACCTCTTGGGGCCCCCACTCCTCCACCCAGGGTCCCTCACCTCTGGTCCTCCTCAGGAGTGTTGGCTGACAGCAATGACATGACCATGGACTTTCCCGTCCCCTGGAGGCCCAGGACGCCAACCACCAGCACATCAGTCTGGTCCAGTAAGTACTGTGGGGAGACAGGAAAGGGTCCCTCGGTGACCCGTCAGACACTGGAGCAGGAGGAAGACAGGGGTGAAGGAGCAGCTCTTGTGGCTTTCTTTGTTCACGAAGAAACACTGCTATGGGGCTGGGGAGATAGCGAGAATGGGGATGCCAAAAGACTTTCATGCTCTAGCCTAAAAAAAAAAGAAGAAAGAAAGAAGGAGGAGGGAGAAAGAAAGAAGAAATAGTTTTATGGCCCCAAGCTTATTAATAGGAAAAGGGTGTGTGTGCGCGTGTGCGTGTGCGTGCATGTGTGCGTACACGCAGGGAGGGTAGGGGTGGGAGATGAAGCAGGTGGAGTGTTCTGGGTGCTAATAAGGGCACTACCTGGGAGTGAGCAGGAGGTGAGTGTGGCTGGGACACGGGGACAGAGGGAGGGGGAGAGCAGAGAGGAGGTGCGGGGGCAGGAGGACCTGCTCACCAAGAGCTGTGGCTCAGCTCCAGGCGCTGCTGGGCCGGGCAGACAGCAGGAAGCGTGGGAAAGAGAGCGGAGCGGTGTGTGGGGAGGGAAGCTGGGTCTGTCTTGGAATGCAAGATTTCTTCTGGGAAACCCTGGGCCACCAGCTCGGCTCTGCTGGTTGCCAGCAGCAGGGGGCAGCAGAGACAGGTCCCAAGATAAACACATGTGCCAGCTGTGGCGGCTTGGAATCATCTGGAAAGGAGAAGGGATGGGTGTGTGTGTCCACGCAGGGAGCACAACAGATACTGGTGGAGGGTGCGGGTGCTTTGGCAGTGTGCAGGGTGTGGAAATGTGAAATCATACCCCTAAACAGTTTTGCAAACCAACACTGCTGAATTAAAAAAAGAAAAAAGTGCCTTAATTTCGAAAGAAAAACAGGTTGATTCACCTCAAGAGCTTTGAAGAGAGGTGCAGAGCCACATGGCAGCACACCTGGTGGAGCACAGCATAGTGCATAAGGAGCCAGGTTCAAGCCCTCAGTTCCCACCTGCAGGGGGGACGTTAATAGCTGTGAAACATGGCTGCAGGTGTCTCTCCTTCTTTCTTTCTTTTTTATTTTTTTTATTTTTTAAATATTTTTATTTTTATTTATTTATTCCCTTTTGTTGCCCTTGTTGTTTTATTGTTGTAGTTATTATTGTTGTTGTCGTTGTTGGATAGGACAGAGAGAAATGGAGAGAGGAGGGGAAGACAGAGAGGAGGAGAGAAAGATAGACACCTGCAGACCTGCTTCACCGCCTGTGAAGCGACTCCCCTGCAGGTGGGGAGCCGGGGTTCGAACCGGGATCCTTATGCCGGTCCTTGTGCTTTGCGCCACCTGCACTTAACCCGCTGCGCTACAGCCCAACTCCCTCTTTCTTTCTTTTAAAAAAGACTTTATTTATTGATTCATGAGAAATGATAGGAGAGAAAGAAAGAACCAGACAGAGCTCTGGTACATGTGCTGCCAGAGATTGAACTCGGGACCTCATGCTTGAGAGCCCAAAGCAGCATCCACTGCGCCATCTCCCGGACCACGTGTCTCTCTTTCTAATGCCTCTGCTTCCCTTTTAATTTCCTTCTTTAGCAAAAATAAAAAGAAATGGGGGGAAAAAATGGCTGCTGGGAGCATGAATTCATGGTGCAGGTACTGAACCCCAGCATTAACTCTAGTGGGAAAAAAAAATTGTGCAAATCCAGAGTCCAGTACATTTAAGTCAGAATATCCAAGGGTGACATTGTTTAAATATGATTTGACATTGGCCACGTGAAGCTCTCAACATTTTTTTTTCAAAGGTTTATTTATTAATGAAGGGGGAGGTGGGGAGGGAGGGGAGGGAGAGAGTGAGTAAGCGAGTGTGCTACCACTTAACCTCCTTGGCTGCCAGATTTTCATGAAATAACATGGGACAAGCCTGACCAGTGAGGTGGTGAGCTTACAGGCCTGGGCTCCTAGCCGGATCCACAGAGCCACACGTACTGAAGTCGTGCCCTGCCCTGACCCCCTTTCTTCCTCTCTCGCGTGAGATTCTCTCTCACACATGTAATGAAGTAACTGTTTACAGATAAAATAAAAAGTAATTAAAATGTGTGACCTGGGAGGTGGTACCAGAGATAAAGCCCTGGACTTGCTGGCTATGAGGGCCTGAGTTTGTGCCGGAGTGATGCTCTGGTTCTCTCTTCTTCATAAATAAAATCGACAAAAAGCAACACCTCAGTTGCCAAGCTATGCTAAGTACTCAGGAATCACTCGGGGAGACAGCAGCCCCCACAGCAAACCCCACCAAGTACCGGCACCTCCTCCCCACTGTTAGTTCCACCTGGAAGGGCTCAAGGGGAGGGGGGCAGGGCCTGCAAGTGGCTCCTCGGCTTCTAACAGCTCCCAGGTTGGTCTGAATGAGCGGGCAGGGAATCACCCAGGTCCAGCTGTGGGCGGGCCTGACGCGCTGCCGGAGTAAGTCTGCACTGCTGAGGGAGCAGAGAAGACACCCCGAGGTGAGCTCGAGCCGAGGGGTGACGGGGCTGAGGACAAGCAGCAGGCAGAGGGGAAGTCTGGGTGGAAGGCAGGCCTCTGGGATGGAGGGCAAGCCGACAAACAGGCCAACAGTACAGTGTGAGTTTCCAGCTAGTTGTGTGTGGGGGGGGGGGCAGGGACTGGCAGGCCGCCCTGCTGTGTGGGGTGGTGCAGGAGAGCCCCAAGGAGAAGCCCTTACCAAGTGCTACCAAGAGGTCTCAGGTTTTTTTAGATTTTAATTTGTTTAGGATAGAGACAGAAATTGAGAGGAGAGGGGATATATGGGGAGAGACAGACACCTGCAGCCCTGCTTCACCACTCGGGAGGCCCCCCCCTGCAAGTGGGGACGCGGGGGTGGGGCTGAACCCGGGTCCTTGCACACGGTATTTTAACGACTGACCTGGCTCAGCCAGTGGAAGCCATGGGGGTCGAGGCCCTGCTGGGCAAGACCCTTGGGATGCTCCCAGCTAGAGCTGCCCAGGCTGTGAGCCCCGGGGAAGCCCAGCGGAGAGGAGTGGAAACCCCCCACCCCTGGCCCGGTACCTCGATGGCGCTGTCGCACCAGTTCATCTGGTCATCCACCAGCTTGATGCTGTGCTTCATGCGTTCCGGGGGCAGCAGCTTGGCCTGGCCCACGACAGCTGGAGTGGGAGAGAGCGGGAGACAGGGGATTCAGCGAGGTCTGCAGGCATGACAGCTGGGCCCCTCAGCAGACCCGCCCGGCCCCGACTCACGGTCCATGGCTGAGGGCGCGGCGGTGCCCATGCCCCGGTTCTGGATCTGGTACACAGGCTGTGTGGGCCTCTGGCCCTCCTTCTCTCCCTTGGGTGGCGTGGGGGTGGTGGGGGGCGGCGGGGCGGCACCCTCGGGGGAGGATGCACCGGCAACGCTGGCAGCGGGCCCCTTCCCCTCTTCCCGGGGCTTCATGAGGACGATGGGCTTCTCCAGGGGGGCCGGGGTGGGCGGGGCGGTGGGGGCCGCTGGGGGCGCGGGCTGCTTTGACTGCAGGAGGGAGGAGGTGCCCATCAGGTCCTGGGAAGAGCCCCTGCCCAGCCTCCCCAGGAAGGTGCCTCCCTGCTCACCCGCTCAGCCGGAGGCTTGGAGAGGATGATGGGGGTTTTCTGCATGACTGCGGTGCTCGAGTCCTCGCTGCCGTCCTGAAGGAGGTTCAGGGGGAGGGGGCTACTAAGGAGGGTGGGCTGCGCCAGGGGGGCCCCAACCGATGCTCTAGCACACTGGCTCCCGCAGCTCAGGGCAGATGGTCTGCTCTCCATCTGACAAATGAGAGCGTGACCCGCAGGGCCCCGGAAACGGATGGATCTAGGTTCAAGTTGGACCCTGCCTGCTGCTGACCTCATGAACAGGGACAAAGCACCCCCACCCCCTCTCTGGCAAGTAGGGGGCAGAGACTGTCTCTTCCCAGGACTATCATGGGCTGAGAGTGTCACCGCCACAGCCGGTCTCACTGAGTGATGAGGGTGGGTCTCAGGGAGGATGGGAGGAGCCCATGGTCACAGGGCTGACATAGCTGGGGCCTCCCAACAGCCTGGGTGGGCTTGAAGCTGTAGGCGCCCCCGCCGGCACCCCACACTCCCATGCTAAGTATGCAGGGGGCCGGCTCCCACACCTTTCTTCTCTGAGCCTCTGGCTTCGCCCACCCCCCCCCAACACACACACACACACACACACACACACACACACACACACTGTCTCAGGAGAGGCCCGAGCTGGGGTCAGAGGCCTCCTCTCCTCTAGTTTCCCAGAGCCCCTGAAGTCCTGACCCCTCTCGGGCCTGTCTCTTCACCCACATGTCACAGAGACTTCCCTACACCCTGCTCTTCTCACTGGCCTACGTAGAGGGCAAGCAAGACGACGGGAAAGTTAAAATGGCTGCGGGAAAAGGGACAGGGAGGGAGACTTGCAGGAGGCGCTATGGGCCCAGGAGGCCGGGAGGAGTGGGTGATGCCAGGGGCTAAGGGTGCAAAGAAGATGACACGCAGGAGACAGGTGCAGGGGCTGGAGAGAGAGCCCGCTGGGCACGGTGCCTGCCTTGCGTGTGCCCAGCTCCGGTTCAATCCCCAGTACCACCTGGGAGGTGCTACGCTCAGCGTGACGGTGGCCCTCCGGGAGCCATGAAATTGTGTGTGGGTGACGTTCCTGCGTCTACCCAGCGTCAGGTGCTCAGTGCTAGATAAACACCTAAGGAACTGTGTGAGCGCCGTCCTCAGGCCGAGACACTCACCCGTCTCTCTCTTTCCCATGGTGCGACGTAGTCCCTCTCCCGGCCGCCAGGTCCAGAGAGGTTCTGGGGGGCGCCAGGGCCTGGCTCCTTCCAGCGTCGCCGCCGCTCTATGCCGTAGAGCCCCGGCTGACTGTGCCCAGACTCAGACATGGTCGCCTACGGAGAGAGAGGGTCAGCTTCGGGGTGAAAGGAGTCTCCCCCACGCTACTTAATGGATGAGCCCTGGACTATAAGGGGACACTTTCAAGAGAGCGTGCTGGCTGTGGTGTGACTGCCAGCTGGTCCCAACACCCACTTGTCACTTCCTTAAAATGAAAACTCTCATTTTAAAAATACTTACTTTTTTTTTTTTTTATCACCAGGATTATCACTGGGGCTCAGTGCCTACATGACAGATCTGCTCCTGGTGGCCCACCCGCCCTTCCTTCCTTCCTTCCTTTTTAAACAGAGGCACAGAAAAATTGAGATGAAGGAGGAGAGGGAGAAAGAGATACCTGTAGCACTGCTCCACCACTCGTGAAGCCCTCACCCCCATTCCCCGTGCAGGTGGGGACCACGGACCTGAACCTGGGTCCTTGCACATGGTAATGTGTGCACTCTACCAAGTGTGCCACCGCCTGGCCCCTGTCTGCTGTAAATGAGCCTGAAGATCTGAGTACCACTCTGCCAAAGGCGCAAAACTGGAGCCATGTTGGGCAGTTTTTAGAATCTTTCCCTCGGGGATACTGGCACGTGACTTCTGCCCCTTCCCCTTACTCCTCCCAGCTGGAAGCGATGTGTGAAGGTTGGAGTCCAAGCAGCTATCTTGAACTACGAGGCAGCTACTGGAAAGGAGGCATGGCAGGGCTCCCATGCTGAGTGCCGACCTCTGTATGCGGTGAGAAACTCAGATGCTTCTCCTGTGTAGCCCAAACTGCAGTCAGTTTGCTTCAACATAAATGCAGATAATAGCACCAGGTCCACATAGGAAGTAGATAGCATGATGGTTATGCAACAGACTCTCATGCCTGAGGCTCCCCGCACCACCATAAACCAGAGCTGAGCTGTGCTCTAGTGTTTCTCTCTGACTCTTTCTCTCTCTGCATCTTCTCAAAAACAAAATACTTAAAAAAAAATTTTTTTTTAACTGCGTTAAAAAAAAAAAACTAGTAATATCTTTCCCAAAACGCAACCTGTCATCTCCTCCTGTGCTCAGTCTGAGCACTACCTTTGGATCAGCCCTGACTGGCAGTGTGGGCCCAGCACTCACCCGGGCGTCCCTTCATGCTTCAGTGTGTTCCCCTCCAAGCCTGGAAGCCTGCTGCCCCTCACGCTCCTGGCTCTCAGTGGTGTTTACAGTAACATGTTATATAATATGCCAGCGACTTGTGTGACCAGCTGCCTCCCATCCCAACAGCTGCCTTGGGAGTTCCTCCAGCTGTCTGCCCATCACTCAGAAGTCCCTGGTCCCGGCTCTGTCTGCAGGCTCTCGGCCATCTGCTCTAGCTGACAGGCCAAGTGAGCGAACGGCGACCTTCTGTTTCCGTAAACGTAGTTTTCTTAGAACCCGGCCCCGTCCATCCATTAACTAACTGCCCAAGGCTCCCTCTGATACCAGGGCAGAGGGAAGCTGTGGAAACAGCTGGGCCCACTGTGTCTACAATGACAACACTCCGGCCCTTGACAGAAAGCTCACGAACCCTTTTGCCTGTTAAGTGGCTCCACAAGTCCCGCTTCTCACCATGGCACACAGTGACACTAACACTCTTCCCCAGCCCCAAAATGCCTGTTCACAGGATGTAGGAGTGATTCTGCTGCCCGGGCAGGGGCTTGTCTTGTGCCTCTTGTACTGTTCTTCGTGATCTCAGAGTCTGGGTAGAAGGCTGCCTCCCCCAGAGAGGGCAAGGCCCCCTTCCAGAAGTGTATGGGCGATTCATTCAGCATGTGAGTGACTCTGTGCAGGCTCTGGTGGAGAGTCCCCTCAGAACGTGGGGCTCCTCTGCCAGCTGCAGTGAAGCTGCAGGCGCCCTGCATTTGTCTTCCTGCTCAGTGGGGATTCTGCCCCAGCAGTGAAGTGTGCGTTTACAAGCCCAGGAGGATGCCCTGACCATGCAAATGAGTGTGCGTCCTTGTGTGTGTTAGTCTGGGACTTTCCAAGGAGTTGTCTGTTTCAACAGTCCGATGGAGGAACTTCCCAGAAAGCTGGCATCTGCATGTAATCTGGGGAACTCCAATGTTGTTTCTAAGACCCTTCTTAGGGTGAACATCCCCCCCAAACTTCAAAAGTCAGTGTGCCAGCCTGGGGTGTGCCACAACAGATAAAGCAATGGACTCTCAAGCACGAGGTCCCGACTCTGAGCTCCCACATCACAAGTGCCAGACTGATGCTTTGGCTTTTTCCTTAATAATAAACCTTAGGGGCTGAGGGGTGGTGCACTGCTTAAGCGCACGTTACCATGTGCAAGGACCTGGGTTCGAGTCCCCACTCCTTACCTGCAGGGGGAACGCTTCACAAGTAGTGAAGCAGATCTGCATGCGTCTGTCTTTCTCTCACTCTACCTCCCCTTCCCATCTCAATTTTTCTCTGTCCTATCTAATAAAAATAGAAGGAAAAAAAAAGAAAGGAAAAAAAATGACCACCAGGAATTCAGTGTCAGCACTGAGCCCCTGTGATAACCCTGGTAGCAAAAAGATAGAAAAAATTAATAAATATTTTTAAAAGTCCACTTTTTTCTATTTATTTATTCCCTTTTGTTGCCCTTGTTCTTCTATTGTTGTAGTTATTATTGTTGTTGTTATTGATGTTGTTGTTGGATAGGACAGAGAGAAATGGAGAGAGGAAGGGAAGACAGAGAGGGGGGAGAGAAAGACAGACATCTGCAGACCTGCTTCACCGCCTGTGAAGTGACTCCCCTGCAGGTGGGGAGGCCGGGGGCCCATCTTTGCGCTTTGAGCCACGTGCGCTTAGCCCGCTGCATTACCGCCCGACTCCCTAAAGTCCGTATTTTAAGTGTCTATTTACAGAACTCTTATCATGATGTCCCAGAAGCTAACAGTCTAACTACATTATTTGGGGTGCAGCCACAGCCCTTAAGCATTTTTTTTTTTCCACCAGAGCACTGCTCAGCTCTGGCTTATGGTAGTGTGGGGGAATGAGCCTGGGACTTTGGAGCCTCAGGCATGAGAGTCTCTTTTCATAACTATTATGCTATCTACCCCGGGCCCACACAGCCCCCCCCCCTTTTTTTTTGCTCTTCCGGAGCACAAATTATCCACTGGCAAATTATTCAGGGAGACTCTCAGCTCCTAAATACATGTTTGTGCCCTTCTAATGAGGCACCTCCTGTCAGGAACAGGAGAATCCAGTTACAATTTCAGGAGACTTCACATGTAACCAGGTCCCTGTTGACAGTTCTCCTAGGATGAAGCCCTTGACATAATCAGCATTTAAGACTCATTTGTCTCCCCGGATGAGAAAGACAACCTGAGCACCACTCAGCTTGGGCCTACGTGGTGTCGGTGATCAAACCTGGGATCTTGGGTGTGCAAGTGGTTCCCAGCCTCGTTTTGTGAATCTGTTTCCTTTATTTTGGGGCTGGAAGGAAGCTTAGCTGGTAGGGGGCTCGTACATATGGCTGGGGTTTGAGTCCCGGGTACCACCTGGTGACACCACAGCACAGGAGAAACACTGGTGCCTTGGCATCTTTCCCTCTGAAAGATACAGATAGAAAACTTGCCAGCTCAGGAGCTACGAAGTATGTATCTGTCACACCCCAGCCAGAATCACAAAACAATTAATTGTTAACAAGAGAATCGGAGCATCACTCTGAGTTGCGAGCACACGTTGGGATCAAATCCCACAGCTCATGCCTGCAAGTCCTGAGCTCCACCACCAGGAGCCTGTACTCCCACAGAATTGGGGGGGACATACCCCCAGTATTTGGGGATACTTAGAAGCTCCCTGAGAGGCTCTTCCCAGCACTTGAGTTTCTCTTGAGAGGAGGGGCTGGTAGAGGAGGAGAAAGACAGACACCGGCAGACCTGCTTCACCGCTTATGAAGCGACTCTCCTGCAGGTGGGGAGCTGGGGGCTTGAACCCGGATCCTTGCGCGGGTCCTTGTGAATAACTCCTCAGCAACACTTGTGCTTAGTACTATGTGCGCTTAACCGGGTGCGCCACTGCCCGGCCCCCAGAAGTTAAATTCCTATTTACGATCTTTAAATTTTATTTTTGAGAGAGGAAGAGAGGGTCAGAGAGAGAAATACACCACTGCTTAGCTCTGGCGTATGGTGGCGTGGGGGAATAGAACCTATTTTTGGCTTTTTCTTGGTTTCTTCCCGCCCAGCAGGTATTTAACCGGCTGCTTTAGGGACCCCATTCATTTCCGTGGATTCGCAGCGCCACCCCAGGTCCGGTTAACGGAGGGGGCGGGGCCTGCTGTTCGCCCCGCCCCATATGGACTGCACGACCACAGCACGCCAAGCCCCGCCCCACTGAGCCCCGCCCCTTGCAGAGAGCGAGCCCCGTAGCCCCGCCCACGTCAAAGTGCGCCCCGCCCCACGGAGGACGCAATAGCCCCGCCCCCGACGTGACCGCGGTCAGGGGAGCCCGCCCCTTTTCTGAGCGCGGGCCCAGGCAGCCCCGCCCCCCGGCACGACAGGCCCCGCCCCCCGCGGCACCCGGGCCTCTTACCTAAGGCGGCCTCTGATTGGCTCCAGGGGCACGGCGCGCGCTCTCCTAAATGGAGTGGGATAGGGGCGGGGAGGTTCCACCACAAGCCACTGGCTTGTAAATGACGACTGAAGATCCGAGAACATGGAGCAAAAGGAGGGAAGATGAGTACCGGTCTAGCCTGAACGGTTCCGGAAGAGGCACCGGAGGAAAGCCGGCCTGCAGGAGGAAGAGGAGGAGGAAGTATCGCGAGGCCAAGTGCAGGTCTGTTCTCGCAGGCTGCCGGCTCTGCGCGTGCGCAGCAGGCCGGCACACTCGCATACGGAGCCTGAGCGCGACGCTTCCCGTGCGTTGGAATTGGATGAGCTCAGTGCGCATGCGCGTCAAGGAGGCGGGGGGGTGGCCTGGGGGCGGGAAGTTTGGTGGGGGGAGGCCCTGCTGTCCTGCCTCAATGCGCGTGCGCTGTGCTGGAGCAGGGTGGGGTGGAATAGTAGGAGTGCCCTGAAGAGCCTCAGTTCGTGAGGTCGCAGGTTCAAGTCCAGCATCATCAGTGATGGTGGCTGGCTGCCGAGTGGAATTGAAGTGCTCGGGACTGAGCGAGAGCTGAGAACATAAGAATGAATCAAACCTGGAGGACATCTCGGTTTATGGAAGGAGACATCTAGGAGTTTCAATTTTTTTTAAAAAAGATTTTATTAATGAGAAAGATAGGAGAGAGAGAGAAAGAACCAGACATCACTCTCTTACACGTGCTGCCAGGGACTGAACTCGGGACCTCATGCTTGACAGTCCAGTGCCTTAGCCACTGCGCCACCTCCCGGGCCACATCTTTTTTTTTTTTTTTTTTTAATTGATTTAATAATGGTCAACCAGACCATAAGATAAGAGGGGGCACAATTCCACACAATTCCCACCACCAGAGTTCTGTAGCCCATCCCCTCCACTGGAAGCTTTCCTGTTCCAGAAATCCAATTTTTTAGGAAAGAGTGTAGGGTTGGTTGGACCTGGAAGGGGCGGACTAGGACATCCCAGAGGGAAAACTCAGGAGCAAAGTTCAGACTTGGGCGTGAACTGCGTGCCCCCTCCCCAGCCCCAGCCATGGGGTAGAGAGGGTGCAAGCACAGGAACATGGAGGATGCTGGTGGGCACGGGGCCAGACAGGAGATTCTTCAGGGCTCAAGGAAAAGGAGGGACCGACCCACTTTGGGTTGCAAAATGTAAATGACTCAGGGCACAGTCTTTGGCAATCTCAACAGGTGATCTGGAGGACTCACAGGCCAGGGGACAAGCGCTCACCGTCCAAGGACGCGGGCTTATCTGGAGAGCTGGGTTTCCACTGGGAATGGAAGGTGACGAGAGAGAGAGAGAGAGATGTGGGGCTGGGTATCACACTCAGGACCTCGTGTTTGAAAACCCAACATTTAACCTACTGAATGGACCAAGTCCCTGCCACCACCACCCCCATTTTAATTTTATTTACATGTTTTTATCAGGGCACTGCTCAGCTCTGGCTTATAGTGGTTCTGGGACTTGAACCTGGGACCTTTGATGGCTCAGGTATGAAAGTTCTTTTTGTGTTAACACTATGGCGTCTCCCCAGAACATCCCCCTACCTCTTTATCTGCAATAAAAAAAAATGAAAAAAGTCCTCCCAGGAGCAGCGAAGTCATACATGCTACACTTACCTACAAATATTATATATATAAAAAAGCGTGGTCCGGGAGGTGGCACAATGGCTAAGGAATAGACTCTCAAGCATGAGGTCCTGAGTTCGATCCCCGGCAGCACATGTACCAGAGTGATGGCTGGTTCTTTCCCTCCTCCTATCTTTCTCATGAATAAATAAATTCTTAAAAAAAAAAAAAAAGCGCAGGTGGCACAAAGCTCATGGACTTGCGTGAGGATCTCGTTTCGAGCCCCCAGCTCCCCACCTGCAGGGGGGTCGCTTCACAGGCAGTGAAGCAGGTCTGCAGGTGTCTGTCTTTCTGCCCCCCCCTTCTGTCTCCCCCCTCCATTTCTCTCTGTCCTATCCAACAACATCAATAACTACAACAATAAAACAACAAGGGCAACAAAAATAAATATTTTTAAAAAGGGTAAAAATATATATAAGCACAAGGACCCAGGTTCCAGCCCTTGGTTCCCCACCTGCAGGGGGAACAGTTCACAATAGGTCTCTGTCTCTCTCCATCTCTGCTCCTTCCCTCCCAGTTTCTATTCTACCAAACAGAGATAAAGTGAAAATAAATTAAGAAAGAAAAATGTCTTTGTTTGTTTGTTTGTTTCTGCTTGATCTGAACAGGCAAAGAGCTCACACACAGCAACAGCATTCAGGCAGCTGGTGGTGTACAGAAGTCTCCTGCTCTGGGCCCTGTGTTGCAGACCTTCAAACAGTTTCCTTCCAGAGCTGCGGGTACAGCAAAGCCTTGGAGTTGAAGAGAGTGGACCTTGAGGCTGGGAAGGTGGTTCACAGCGCTGCAGGTGTGAGACCTGCTTCAACACCCATGAAGCAGCTCCCTCTGCAGGTGGGGAGCGAGGGTTCTAAGCCAGGTCCTTGTGCTTGGCAATATGTGTGCTCAACTGGGTGCGCCACCACCCTGCCCCTTTCTCTCTCCCTATCACCCTTTCCACCTCTCCCATTTTTCCTATAAAATAAAATAAATACTAAGAGAGAAAGGAATGAATAAAGGAAGTAAGACAAGAAAGAGAGAGAGAGAGAAAGGGAGAAAGAAAGAGAAAGGAAGAAAGGAAGGGACTTTCTCATGTAAGTACCAAAAATGACTATCAGTGGTTATGTGAGGGGGCGAGGACTACAGACAAATGCGGGGCAGGACTTCGAACAAGACAGTTTGTGGGCTTTGAACACTGACTTCTCTATGCGTAAAGTACAATGTTTGCCAAGTCCTTAACCCAGATTCAAGCCCGGTCCCCATCAATGGAGGTAGGTCAGTGCTGTGGTGTCTTTCCCTCTCTCTGTCTGTCTCTCTCTCTCTCTCTCTAAAAAAATGTCCTTGAAAGTAAAAATAAATATGTACATAAACCAGTGCTGGTCCCAGTGAGAAGCAGGGCCACTCTGGGCAGGAAGGGAAGCAGGAGACGAGGAAGGGGAGGAGGGGGAGAAAGCTGGGACTGGTGACTCAGGGAGAGAGGGGCACTGGAGAGGAAGCATGAGTCAGGGATGATTCAAAGCTCTCCCTGAGGTCTGGAGCCCAGAGCCATGGATGAACGGGGTGCTTTTTGCTGGGTCAAAATGTCGCCCGGAAAACCACAGGCTTTGGACGGCTTCACTCTGTGGTTCCTCTCAGCTGCTAAGTGACTGACGCAGGTTGGACGTGGGGTCCGCAGAGCTTGACTGTTGGCTCCGTTTTAAATCATTATATTAGGGAAGTCATAATTTATAAGACAGTGGTTATCACAGGAGTACAGAGCGAGAACCAGACTGTCAGTCTGGCACATGTGAGATCCAACTCAGGAGCTGAGTGTCTTGAGAATCCAGTGCTCCAGCCATTGTACCACCTCCTGGTCCTGAATATAATTCCTTTCTCTTTCTCTTTCTCTCTCTCTCTCTCTCTCTCTCTTTTTTTTTTTTTTTTTGCCTCAAGGGTTATCACTGGGGCTCAATGCACTATGAATTCACTGCTCCTGGAGGCCATTTTTGTTGCCTGTTACCCTTTTTTGTCAGTTATTGCTGTTGTTGGATAGGGCAGAGAGAAACAAAGAGAGGAGGGGAAGACAGAGGGGGAGAGAAAGACAGACACCTGCAGACCTGCTTCACCACCTGTGAAGTGACTCCCCGGAAGGTGAGGAGCCGGGGGCTCGAACCGGGATCCTTACACCGGTCCTTGCGCTTTGCGCCACATGTGCTTAACCCGCTGTGCTACCGCCCGACTCCCCCTTTTTCTTTCTTTCTATTTTCCATTTTATTTGATAGGTCAGAGAGAAACTGAAAGGGGAGGAAGAAACAGAGTGAGAGGCAGGGAGACACCTGCAGACTTGCTTCACTGCCCCTGAAGCTGCCCCTTCTGTAGGTGGAGAGCTGGGGCTGGAACCCAGGTCCTTGTGCCTGGTGATGTGTGTGCTTCACTGAATGTACCACTCACTACTCAGCCCCTGGTTTGTGCTCTCTCTCTCTCTCTCTTTCCTTTCTCCCTCCCCTCTCTCTTTCTCCTATGTCTCTCATTAATA
This sequence comes from Erinaceus europaeus, assembly GCF_950295315.1. NCBI lineage: Eukaryota > Metazoa > Chordata > Mammalia > Eulipotyphla > Erinaceidae > Erinaceus > Erinaceus europaeus. Next base: position 196,983,867 of record NC_080163.1, on the reverse strand, counting down.
AATAACTAAAGGTCTGTAAACTAAAAAAAGAAGGAAAGAAAGCTGTACTGTTTGCCAGCCCCTCCTGATAGTTAAAATCACTGTGACGCTGGCAGCCGCTCAAAGCTGAAAGCAGGTCCCCCACCGAGTGGGGTCTGGTGTTGACGCAGCCTGGAGGGCCCTCACTTCAGAGCTGGGCAAACAGCGGCTGTTTGCTCTGAGTAGACGGGCCGAGAGGCGAGGTGGGCAGCTGGACAGAGGATGTTTGGGAAGGAAGCAGGGCAGCCCATTGCCAGGAAAAGCCACGACAGGAGAACGGGAAGGAGGGTGGCAGGTGGGGACTGGGGACCTAGAGCCTGCAGACACCCTGTCCCCCCCCCCCCCCAGAAGCCAACCTGGGGCGCTGAGAATCCCAAAAGCAGCTTTGCTCCATGGCAAGCAGCAGGGCTTCCCAGGGTCCTTCAGGGCACAGCTAGCTTGAGCTGAGCAGTGACTGCTCAGGTGAGGCATCTGTGAAAACTCATTGAGGGCAGCTGAGGAGACGATGTTTACCCAAAGAAACTTTCACACCTGGGAGTCGGGCGGTAGCGGAGCGGGTTAAGCGCACATGGCACAAAGCACAAGGACCGGCGTAAGGATCCCGGTTTGAGTCCCAGACTCCCCACCTGCAGGGGAGTCGCTTCACAGGCGGTGAAGCAGGTCTGCAGGTGTCTTTCTCTCCCCCTCTGTCTTGCCCTCCTCTCTTGATTTCTCTCTGTCCTATCCAACAACGACGACATCAATAACAACAATAAGACAAGGGCAACAAAAGGGGAAAAAAAAAATTTTTTTTAAGAAAAGAAACTTTCACACCTGAAGCTCCAAAGGTCCCAGGTTAGACCCTCCCCCCCCCCCCATTACCGCCATAACCAGAGCTGAGCAGTGCTCTGAGAGGAGAGAGGGGAAAGGAGAGGGGAGGGGAGAGGAGGAAGAAAAAACATGGCGGGCCCAGAGGGTCCAGGTAGAATGCACACCTCACCATACACAGGAGCCCGGACCGGAGCCCCTGGCACCACATGGGAACACCATGAGAGGCACCAGAGGAAGCTGCATGAACGGTGGAGCAGTCTCTCCTTCGCAGGCTCTCTCTTTGTCCCTATCTGAAATTTCTAAAGGAGGCCAGCAAAATAGCTCACTTGGATAGTGCACTGCTTGGGCCATGTGTGCAGGCCCACAGCATTGAAGGAAGCTTCATTGTTGTGGTCTCTGTGGCTCACTATCTCTATGCCTCTGCCTATACCATATCTGTTTATATGATACACGTAGTTTTAGCATTTTATTTATTATTAGATGGAGACAGAGATATTGAGAGGGGTGAGAGAGAGGGAAAGAGACAGAGAGACACCCGCAGCCCTGCTTCACCCTTTGTGAAGTTTTTCCCCTGCAGGTGGGGACCAGGGGTTTGAACCTGGGTCTTTGTGCACTGTTGTATGCACTAATCCAGGTGTACTATCACCTGGCCCAATACATATATTTTTAAAGGGACCTACAGGCATAAATAAACACAGAACTCGGGAGTCAGGCGGTAGCACAGCAGGTTAAGCGCAGGTGGCACAAAGCACAAGGGCCAGCGTAAGGATCCCGGTTTGGCCCTCTGGTTCCCCACCTGCAGGGGAGTCGCTTCACAGGCGTTGAAGCAGGGCTGCAGGTGTCTATCTTTCTTTCCCCCTCTCTGTCTTCCCCTCCTCTCTCCATTTCTCTCTGTTCTATCCAACGACGACAACAAGTAATAACTACAACAATAAAACAACAAGGGCAACAGAAGGGAATAAATAAATATTTAAAAAATAAAAGATAAACACAAAACGCATAGAGGCTGCCTTTGAAAGTTGTACACTTCTTTTTTTATTTTATTTTATTTATTTTCCCTTTTTGTTGCCCTTGTTTTTTGATGTTCTAATTATTATTGTTGTTGTTATTGATGTCGTTGTTGGCTAGGACAGAGAGAAATGGAGAGAGGAGAGGAAGACAGAGAGGGGAGAGAAAGACAGACACCTGCAGACCTGCTTCACTGCCTGCGCTTAACCTGCTGCGCTGCTGCCCAACTTCCGAAAGTTGTACACTTCTAATAGATGTCTCACCATGGGGGAGGGAGGAGACAGCATCATGGCGATGCAAAGAGACTTTCATGACCGAGGCTCCAAAGTCCCAGGTTCAATCTGCAGCACCACCATGAGCCAGAGCTGAGCAACGCTCAGGGTGGGTGGGTAGGTGGGGGAAGTCTTTGGTTAAGGAGGTCTGAGGGCCAAGAAGACAGCATAACATTTATGGAAAAGACTTTCATGCCTGAAGCTCCGAGGCTCTTTGTTCAATCCCTGGCACCACCGTAAACCAGAGCTGAGTAGGGCTCCAGTTACCAAAAAAAAAAAAAAAAAAAATCAAATTAAAAATATAGGAGGAGGAGGCCTGAGTTTGGCAGAGATTCTGGCTACGTTTCCTGGAAGGCTTCCTGGACGGGGAGGGTCTGTGGATGTCCCCCCAAGTTCCTGTCTCTTTTGCTCCTAGGTGGACTGCTGGGGGGACATCTGGCCGAGGGTGGGGCTCGGGGTTTGGAGGGAAATCCAAAGATAGCTCAGTGGAGAGGAGCGGGCTTCCCCACAAGTGGAGGGAAGCTAGGATGAATCAGCCTCTCACGGTGGGTTCAAGGTGCAAGGCCACTCAGCCTGTGACTCAGGGCTCAGCACAGGGGAGGCTGGGCGTGGATGGGCTGAGCTCCCGGGCCTGGCTGAAGCCTCCCTCTCTGCATCTCTCCCGCGGGGTATTTATCGAAAGAACCCAGAGCCGGGTGTGCAGGAGGGCCTGTGGAAGCCCCAAGCCCTGGCTCTCTTTCCTTTTCCTTTCTGAGTCTCGGCAGATGTGTGGGAAGGATGGTGTGGGGTTCCTGTTAGTCGCCTGCTGGGTGAGCTGTCATCTGGATTCTGGTAATAGAGGAGTAGAGGGGAAGGAAAAGGGAGAGATAGCTCGATGGCTAAGGCACATGCCTTGCTCAGCACAGAACCCAGGTTCCAGTCACGGGAGAAAGGTGCCCTGGCCTTGGGGGAGACTGCACGTGATGATTTCGCTGCCCTCTGTCTCTCTGTCAGAATGAAAAAGCTGGTGAAGGAGCAGCGAAATCACATGTGGGAAAGGCCCCAGCTCTGCAAAAGAAAAGGAAAATGGGGGTCGGGCGGCGGTGCAGCGGGTTAAGCGCACGCAGCACGAAGCCCAAGGATCAGCATAAGGATCCCGGTTCCAGCCCCCAGCTCCCCACCTGCAGGGGAGTCGCTTCACAGGCGGTGAAGCAGGTCTGCAGGTGTCTATTTTTCTCTCCCCCTCTCTGTCTTCCCCTCCTCTCTCCATTTCTCTCTGTCCTATCCAACATAGGCAATAATAGCAATAACAGTAATAACAAGGGCTGTAACAGCAATAACAATAATAACAAGGACAGGAAAAAATGGCCACCAGGAACGGTGGATTTGTAGTGCAGGCACCGAGCCCAGCGATACCCCTGGAGGCAAAAAAAAAGAAAGAAAGAAAGAAAGGAAAGGAAAGGAAAGGAAAGGAAACAAAAGGAGAGAGAGAAAGGGCAGCCACACATTGGAAATCACTAGCAGGAATGAGGCATTTCACGTGGTCCTTACTAAATGCTCAGTGGTCTGGGCCACTCCATTTTCATGTGAAACTTGCCCATCATGTGTGCTTAAACCATTGCACTACCGCCCAGCCACCCATTTTTTCCATTTTATTGGATAGGACAGAGATAAAATAGGGGGTGGGGGAGATAGAGACGTAGAGAGAAAGACACCTGCAGATCTGCTTCATCACTTGTGAAGCAGCCCTGACGCAGGTGGGGGGTGGGGGCTCGAACGCAAATCCTTGAGTGGATCTTTGCACTTAGCACTATGTGTGCTTAACCAGGCGCCTCACCGCCCAGCGGGTTCGGGAGAAAGAGAGATACCTACAGACCTGCTTCATTGTTCGTGAAGTGTCCCCCCAGAAGGTAGGGGAAGTTTGAACCCAAATCCTTCTGCAAGGTAACATTTGCACGTCTAACCGGGCGCACAACCACCCACCCCCACCTCTCTGCAGTCCCCTGCTCCCACTGCTGTTAGATCCCAGAGGGGTGCCGAGGACCTCACCCCAACCCCACCGGCCCAGAGGCAGAAGACACTCAGGTAAGGAGAGACAGAGATGGGTAAACTGAGGCCCAGATAGGGCCAGGGTCTTCCGTGGAGATGGCCTGCCTGTTTGGAGGGTGGAAGGGTCTAGAAAGGAGCCGCAGCCTCTGCTGGTTTTGTTGAACGTTTATTACAAAGTGTTAAGAGGAGACTGGCGCCCGGCCCCCCACAGCCTCCCCTGCCAGGGGGCGCCACCTCCTAGCCTGAGACCCGGGGCCCTCAGCTCTGCCGTCCAGCGGCCAATGAGGCACCCGGGGTCCTGGCATCCGCCCCCATCCTCAGCCCAGGACCCTCCTCCTCTGGGGTCCCAGTACCAGGCGCCTCCAGCCCTGATGCTGGGGGCTACCCGGTGGGAGTGTGGGGCCATTTCCCCTCCGAGGCCTCAGCCAGCATCCCCTCCACCAACTGGCAGCTGGCTGCCCGCCCCAAGGGGTCTATCCCTGGTCTCCAGTGGCTCCAGATGCTGTGTTCACGGGCTGCGTTGGGAGTAGCAGGGAGAGCAAACAAATGTCTTTGACTCGATCCTGGGGACAGAGCCCAGCTCTTCATCCATGCATCCTGGGGGGAGGACAGATGGGTGGACAGGAAGCCCAGACACCAGAGGGAGAGGCAGGTGGAGGCAGACAAGAAGTGAGTGGACAGAGAGCCAGAGAGGGTGAATGCCCAGGTACGTTGAGGGCTAGGTGGGATTATTTTGCATCATTATTGTGGGATAGAGACAGAGAAATAGAGAAATAGAGAAAGGGGCAGGTGTTGTTTTGAGCGCTCATGTTACCGTGCCCAAGGACCAGGGTTCCAGCCCCTGGGACCTCACCTGGGGGGGGAGTGAGGAAGGAGGGAGGTTCCCCAGGGCTGCAGGTGTCCCTCTGTCTCTCTCCCTCTCTATCTCCTCCTCCTCTCTGTTTCTACCCAATAAATATCAGATAAAGCGGGGCCAAGCAGTAGTGCACCGGATTAAGTGCACAGAGTAATATAAGCAAGGACCAGGGTACGAGCCCCTGCTCCCCCCCCCCCCTTGCAGCAAGGACACTCCATGAGTAGTGAAACTGGTCTGCAGGTGTATATCTTTCTCTCTCTCTGCCCACCCCCCCTCAATTTCTCTCTGTCTGTCCAATAAAATGAAAAAAAGGAAAAAATGGCCACCAGAAACAGTGGATTTGTAGTGCCAGCACCAAGTCCCAACAATAATCCTAGAGGCAGTAAGTAAATAAATAGAAAATAAACTATTAAAAAAAGAGGGGGGGTGGGGGCCGGGCGGTAGAGCATCAGATTTAGTGCACAGGGCGCGAAGCAGCAAGACCGAACTAAGGAACCTAGTTCGAGCACCTGACTCCCAACCTGCAGGGTGTGTGTGTGTGTGTGTGTGTGGGGGGTCTCTTCCCAGGCGGTGAAGCAGGTCTGCAGGTGTCTGTCTTTCTCTCCCCCTCTCTGTCTTCCCCTCCTCTCTCCATGTCTCTCTGTCCTATCCAACAACGACGACATCAATAACCACCACAACATTAAACAACAAGGGCAACAAAAGGGAAAATAAATATTAAATTTTTTTTTTTTAAAGGAAGAAATAGCCTCCAGCAGCCGTGGATTTGCAGTGCAGGCCTGGAGCCCAGCGATTACCCTGGAGGCAAGAAAAAAAAAGGGCGAGGAGGCTAGGCAATGACATACCTGGCTGAGAGCACACATTAAAGTGCACAGGGACCTGGGTTCAAGTCCCCAGTCCCCACCTACAGAGGAGAAGCTTCTACAGAGTGGTGACGCAGGGCTGCAGCTTCCTCTCTCCCTGCCTCCCCTTCTCTCTCAGTTTCTGTCTCTACCCAAAATAAGTAAATAAAATATATAAAGAAGAAATTATGGAAAAGAGAGAAAAACATCTGCAGACCTGCTTCACTGTTCGTGAAGGTGAAGGTCCCCTCTAGGTAAGTGGGTACCAGGGGCTTGACCCTGGGTCCTTGTGCACTGTAGTGTGTACACTCAACCAACCCGAGAGGTAGATGGGGACAGACATGTGGACAGAGCCACAGGCGTCCCCACCAGAAGCACCTCCTCCCACCTCGCCTCTTGTCTTTACTGCCACGCAGGCCTCAAACCCGGAACTCCCTTCCAGCAAGAGCAGAAGAGAGAGGCCAGCCTGAGACTTGGCCGTCTCCCACCCCTTCGGCCACAGGGGTGCTGGTCACAGACGCCCTTCCTCCAGGAAGCCTTCCTGGCCTGCCCAGTGCCCTTACCAGCTACGTGGCATCCTGGCTGGCGTCTGGCAGGGGTTGTGGCCCCAGGGCCGTGCTGAGCAGCTCATTCAGAGTATCCAGCTTCCCCGCCAGGGCGTCCATGCGCTTCTCCAGGGTGCGGTGAGAGCTGCTCAGACCCTGCTGCAGGTCATCCAGGATCATGTGCATCTGAGGGGGACGGGGGAGGGGCCGGGGTCAGGGGTCAGGGCAGCCCACCCTGTCTCTCACAAGGAGGCGACAGGGCTGACCTTCACTTAACCTTCCTCTGCTCAGCTACGACAAAGGGTCCCTTGTCCTCTGCAGATGAGGTCAGGGTGACAGCCTGGGCCTGAAAGGCTCAGCAAGCCCTGAGCAAGCCCCCAAGGGACCCCCGCTGCCCTCAGAGACCATGCTCCTCATTCTTTTTCTTTAGAGTTTTTCTTTTTTTAAAAAATTTATTTATTTTATTTATTCCTTTTTGTTGCCCTTGTTGTTTTATTGTTGTAGTTATTATTGTTGTTGTCGTCGTTGTTGGATAGGACAGAGAGAAATGGAGAGAGGAGGGGAAGACAGAGAGGAGGAGAGAAAGACACCTGCAGACCTGCTTCACCGCCTGTGAAGCGACTCACCTGCAGGTGAGGAGCCGGGGTTCGAACCGGGATCCTTACGCCGGTCCTTGTGCTTTGCGCCACCTGTATTTCTTTTTTTTTAATAGCTTTTTTAATTTTTTAAATATTGATTTATTTATTCCCTTTTGCTGCCCTTGTTGTTTTATTGTTGTAGTTATTACTGTCGTCGTTGTTAGATAGGACAGAGAGAAATGGAGAGAGGAGGGGAAGACAGAGAAGGGGAGAGAAAGACAGACACCTGCAGACCTGCTTCACTGCCTGTGAAGTGACCCCCCTGCAGGTGGGGAGCCGGGGGCTCGAACTGGGATTATTATATCCTTGCGCTTGGCGCCCCCTGCACTTAACCCGCTGTGCTACTGCCTGACTCCCGTGCTTTTTTTTGTGTGTGTATTTATTTCTTATTGGATAGAGACAGAGAAAATAAAAGGGGGGATAGAGAGGGAAAGAGACAAAGAGAGACACCTGGAGCCCTGCTTCACTGCTCATGAAGCTTCACCCCTGCAGGTGAGAAGGGCTGGAACCCAGGTCCTTGCTCACTGTCATGTCTGTGCTTAACCAGGTGCACCACCGTCTGGCCCCGCTAACATTTTATTTTATTTTTAGTATTTATTTATTTATTCCCTTTTGTTGCCCTTGTTGTTTTATTGTTGTAATTATTATTGTTGTTGTTATTGCTGTCATCATTGTTGGATAGGACAGAGAGAAATGGACAGAGGAGGGAAAGACAGAGGGGGAGAGAAAGATAGACACCTGCAGACCTGGTGAGCCGGGTGTTCAAACCAGGATCCTTACGCAGGTCCTTGCACTTCGCGCTATGTGCACTTAACCCATTGTGCCACCGCCCGGGTTCGCAAACCCACCTTTTTTTTTAAGTCTTTGCAGGCCCCTAGGCGACCTGAATCAGGACAGTTGCCATTTCACCACCTCCCACATGCAGTTACTCCAACAGATGCTTCCCTTGTCTGGCCTAAAACCACCTGCCTGGGCTGGGGAGACAGTATAACGGTTCTGCAGAAAGACTCTCATGCCTGAGGCACCAGAGGTCCCAGGTTCAATCCCTAGCGCCACCATCAGCCAGAGCCAAGCAGTGCTGTGGTCTTTCTCTCTCTGTAACTTTGCCTCTGAAGCTCTCTCATAATAACAAATAATGGTAATGATAATAATATTTAAAAAAATAATTAGACTCGCCCTTCAAGCCTAGGAAGATAGCTCACTGGGTACAGCCTGTGCTTTGCCATGGCTGAAGCCCATGTGCCCTGGCACCACATGCAAGGTGCTGCCAATCCGAGGGAAATCTGGCACTGAGCCGTCTCTACACACAAACACACGAACAAAATATTCACGGGGACTGGATGGCGGTGCACATGGCTGAACACACACGTCACCAGCCAAAAAGACCAGGGTTCAGTCCCTGGCCCCCCACCTGCAGACGGAAAGCTTTCTGAATGGTGAATTATTCCTGCCAGTCTCTCTCTCCCCCACCCCCCATTCCCTCTCCCTCAATTTCTTTTTTTTCCCCTTCCTTCCTTCCTTCCTTCCTTCCTTCCTTCCCTCCCTCCCTCCCTCCCTCCCTCCCTTCTTTCTTTCTTTCTTTCTTTCTTTCTTACTAGAGCACTGCTCTGCTCTGGCTTATGGTGGTGCGGGGGATTGAACCTGAGACTTTGGAACCTCAGGCATGAGAGTCCCTCTCCCACAATTTCTTAACAGATAAATAATTTTTAAAAAATCTTTTAATTATCTTTATTTACTGGCTAGAGACCGTCAAAAATTGAGAAGGTAGGGGGAGAAAGAGGGGCCAGGCGGTGGCACACCTGGTTAAGTATAAGTATAGAGTGCAAGGATCCAGGTTCAATCCCCTGGTCCCCACCTGCAGAGGGAAAGCTTCAGGAGTGGTAAAAACAGGTCTGCAAGTGTCTTTCTTTCTCTTTCCTTCTCTATCTCCCCTCTCAATTTCTCTCTGTCACTATCCAATAATAAGCAATAAAATTTAAAAATAGTCATTAAAAAGGAGCCACAACCCAGCCCCTATACAGCTTATTAAATTTTTTTATCTTTATTTATTTATTGGATAGAGACAGCCAGAAATCAAGAGGGAAGGGAGGGATAGAGAGGGTGAGAGACAGAGCAACACCTGCAGCCCTGCTTCACCACTTGTGAAGCTTTCCCCCCTTAGGTGGGGACCAGGGGCTCAAACCTGGGTCCTTGTGCATTGTAACATGTACGCTCAACCAGGTGCCCCACCACCTGCCCCCTCCCCTATACGTTTTTTAAAAGTAGGTGTACTTTTAGGGGGGCGGGTAGTGGCCGTAGCTCAGCAGGTTAAGCGCACATGGCGCAAAGTGCAAGGACCAGAGTAGGGATCTGGGTTCGAGCCCCCAGATCCCCACCTGTGGGGGGGGGGGTCCGCTTCGCAAGCGGTGAAGCAGGTCTGCAGGTGTCTCTTTCTCTTGTCTCTGTCTTCCCCTCCTCTCTCAATTTCTCTCTGTCCTATCCAGCAGCAATAACAGCAATGGCAACAGCAAAAATAACAACAGGGTAACAAAAATGGGAAAAACAGCCTCCAGGAGGAGTGGATTTGTAGTGCTGACACCAAGCCCCAGCAATAACCCTGGAGGCAAAAAAAAAAAAATGTAGGTGTACTTTAAAAATAAAAGAAAAACATATTCAGCCAGGGAATGGTGGAATGAATCATGCATGTTCAAGTCCCCAAGGTCCCGGTGTCTGTCAGTGGTGGTGGCCCTTTCCCCCCTCCTCATGCTGGGCCTTGACATCTCCCTTGCCTGTGCAGTTCCTTCAGAGGATTCTGGAGTCCTCCATCACCCCGCAGCCCTGCTATCTGCCAGCCCTGGCAGACTGAGGCCCACCCACCCCTCCTGCTGCTGTCTCTCTAGGGGCCCCTGCGCCCATGTTTACCATGGCCAGGGTGCACAGGCCAGTGTTTGAACGGTCTCGGACGAATGAGAAAAAGCAAATGCCACCGGATAAGCCAAGGGCGCCGTGAGCCAAGCCAAGGGGGCATGACATCACTGTGCCCTGGCTTGGGCCGGGGCACCCTCGTCACAGTAGCGGCCGAGATCACGCCCACTGAGACTGGGCCGCCTGCCATGCCACCCTGGGCTGCTCACCCAGGCCTGAAGCCCAATGGACTTTCCCACCTGTATGTGGATTCTGTTGGTAGATTTACTTTGGTTGGTTTTTTTTTTTTTTTCTTTTGCTGTGGGAGAGCTGGAGTTGGAAGGAATGTTCTGTTTGTCAGCTTGTAAAGTGAGTTGACAGTGATACTGCTGATATAACTGTAAAGATAGTACAAGGGTTCTCTGTCCAATTCCTTTGAGGTATAAAGGCACTTTTTTTTTTTTTTTTTTTTGGTCTCCAGGGTTATTGCTGGGGCTTGGTGCCTGCACTACCAATCTACTGCTCCTGGAGGCTGTTTTTTTCCTGTTGTTGCCTTGTTGTTTATTGTTGTTGTTATTATATTGTTGTTGGATAGGACAGAGAAATCGAGAGAGGAAGGGAAGACAGAGGGGGAGAGAAAGACACCTGCAGATCTGCTTCACCACTTGCAAAGCGAACCCCATGCAGGTGGGGAGCTGGGGGCTCGAATCAGGATCCTTACGCCTGTCCTTGGTTTGGCGCCCTGTATACTTAACCCGCTTTGCTAATGCCCGGCCCCCTACAGGCACCTTTTTATATGAGTCAGAAGACTGTGGTTATAGGTTCAATCCCCAGCACCACCATAAGCCAGAGCTGAGCAGTGCTCTGGTACAAGAAAAAAAAAAAATCTGTTTTTGCAGCATCCATTTTTTCCCCTCAGTCACCGAGGCTTCAGTGCTCCAAGATGACTTTTTCAAACAGAGACAGAGGCAGAGAGGCAGAGAGAGGAGTCCACAGCCCTGAAGCTTCCTTCAATGCAGTGTGTGTGGGGGGAGACTTGAACCCAGACTGTGTACATGGCAAAGCAGCACACCAAGTAAACTATTTATTTTTAAAAATTAATTTGTAGGAGGCTGGATGGTAGCACAGTGGATTAATAAGCGCACATGCCACAAACCACAAGGACCGCAGTAAGGATCCCAGTTCGAGCCCCTGGCTCCCCATCTGCAGGGGTGGGGTCACTTCACAGGTGGTGAAGCAGGTCTGCAGGTGTCTATCTTTCTCCCTCTCTGTCTTCCCCTCCTCTCTCATTTAAAAAAAAAAAAGGGGAGTCGGGCGGTAGCACAGCGGGTTAAGCGCAGGTGGCGCTAAGCACAAGGACCAGTGTAAGGATCCCGGTTCGTGTCCCCGGCTCCCCACCTGCAGGGGAATCGCTTCACAGGCAGTGAAGCAGGTCTGCAGGTGTCTGTCTTTCTCTCCCCTTCTTTGTCTTCCCCTCCTCTCTCCATTTCTCTCTGTCCTATCCAACAACAACGAGATCAACAACAACTACAACAATAAAACAACAAGGGCAACAAAAGGGAATAAATTAAAAAAAAAAAGATAAAAAAAAAACCTCCAGGAGCAGTGGATTTGTAGTACAGTCACCAAGCCCCAGCGATAACCCTGGAGGCAAAAAAATAAATAAATAAATAGATATTAATTTTTATATTTCATATACTGGATAGAGACAGAGAGAAATGTAGGGGAGGGAGACACATAAATAGAAAGATAGATGGATAGATAGATACAAAGAGAGACAGACAGACCTGTAGGCCTGCTTCACTGCTTGTGAACTTTCTCCCCCTGCAAGTGGGGAGTGGGGGCTCGAACCCTGGTACCTTGCACACGATAATGTGTGTGCTCCATGAGGTGCACCATCACCTGGTGTCACCCAGTCCGTTATTTCACTGGATCTACATCATCTGTTCTGTTCAGACCGGCGGGTGCTGTGTATGCCAGCGTCCCCACCTCGCCGCGGCTCCCCAGCCTCCCTCATTCCGGGGGCAGTACCCGCACCTTGGAGATGTCCACCATGGAGTTCACCTGCTCCCGGAGCTTCCGGTGTTTCAGCCGCACCTGGCGGAATCTGCGTGGAGAACACAGTGTGGGGGTCAGTGCTCCTGCAATCCGGGTTCCCCAATGTCACCGGTTCACAGGCAGGAAGAGCAGTGAGGCCCACACACAGGCCCGTGAAGAAAAGCGACCTGGAGGCTGGGCAGTGGTGCACCCGGGTAAGTACACATAGTATGAAGGGCAAAGTTAAGCGCAAGGACCCAGGTTTGAGGCCCAGCTCCCCACAAGCAGCGAAGCAAGTCTACGGGTTTCTGTCTTTCTATCTTCCCCTCCCCTCTCAATTTCTCTCTGTCCAATAGAATGAAAGGGGGACAGTAGAGGTGGTGGATTCCTAGTGCAAGCAACAAGCCCCAGCAACTAGAGGCAAAAAAAAGAAAGAAAAGAAAAGCTACCCAAAAACTGGGGGTAGGGAGGACAAGTGTACCCAAGAGCCCACTTCCCCAGTGGAGAACAGGTGTCCGTCTGGGCCCACAGACGTAGTGGAGCACGGCTAACTGAGAGAAGACCCAGGGAGACAGCTCAGCAGTAGTGCATAGTACTTTCTTTTATTTATTTATTTTAAGATTCTTTTTTTTATATATAATTTTATTTTCCCTTTTGTGGCCCTTACACAGTACTTTGCTACCTGAGACTCCAATGTCCCAGGTTCAACCTCTGGCATAACCATAAGCCAGAGCTAAATAGTGCTCTGGAGTCTGCCTCTGCTTCCCCCTCCCCACTCCCTTCTCTTTCTCAAAAATGGGTAATTCCATTTTAAAAACCAATGTGTACTTTCATATATATATATATATATATATATATATTTTTTTTTTTTTTTTTTTTTTCAACCAGTGCACTGCTCAGCTCTGGCTTATGATGGTACTGGGGACTGAACCTGAGACATCGGAGCCTAAGGCATGAGAGCCTTTTTGCATAACCACTATGCTGTCTCCCCTGCCTCTTCCATTTTATTTAATAACTATTTATTAAATTATTGCATGAGAGAGAACCAGAGGACTCCTTCTGCACTTATAGTAGCAGGAATTGAACTCAGGGCCTCATCTTTGAGAGTTCAATACTCTACTGCTATACCACTTTCTAGGCCTGAAAAACATCTTAGCTTTCTTCTTCTTCCTCCTTCTCCTCCTCCTCCCCCTCCCCCTCCTTCTTCTTAGTATTTTCTCACCAGAGCACTATGCAACTCCTAGCTCCTGATGTTGCTGGGAATGGAACCTGGGGGTCTCTCTCATGCATGCGAGTCCTGCCTGTATGCTACTATCTCCCCAGCCTAAATAAATCTTTCAAAAACAGGAAAGAAAATGACTAGCTGGACCTAGTGGGCGTTGTATTGTTATATGGAAAACTGAGAAATGTGATGCATGTACAAACTATTGTCATTTACTGTCGAATGTAAAATATTAATTCCCCAATAAAGAAATTTAAAAAATCAATAAACGAAATGTAAAAGAACACTAAAAAATAGAAAAGAAAATGACTAGCGAAAGCAGGAGACAACAGAGTTGCTGTGAAGACCAGTGGACACCTGCTCCCATGTGGGTGTCCTGACCCAGGCATGCTGTGCCTGCACACACACACGTACACATGCACACACGCACGCACACATGCGCACACGCACACACACACGCACGCACACACACACACATGCACGCGCGCACACACGCACATGTGCACATGCACACATACATGCACACGCACACGCACGCCCTCACGTGTTGATGGCAGTCAGCAGCCGGCGCTGGTGCCTGCGGGCAGCGCTGGAGTCCTTCCTGCGCGTGTGTCTGTAGAACATCCAGGCCTCCTGCAGCACCCGGGCAGCTGACTCCTTCATCTAGGTGGGAGGGTTGCACAAGTGTCAGTGCAGGCTGGGTCCTGAGTGGGGGGGGAAAGGGGTCTAAGGGGCGCCTGGGCCTGGGGGTCTGGACCCTGGATACAGGGAGGGAGGGGCCGAGTGAGGAGGCCTGGGGCTGTGCCGGCCGCCGTGGCCCTCACCTCCTTGGCGTACTGGATGTCCATCATGAAGTTGTGCACGTGCTTCTCTGCCTTGTTAAACTCCAGCTTCCGGGCCACCACGGCCACCAGCAGGGCAGTGCAGCAGACCCCCTGTGACAGACGCGACAGGCACTGAGAGAGAGGCGGGCGGGCAGCGGGGCCTCTCCCAGGAGCTCTGGGGTCTAAAGCGCACGTCCAGGCCTGTGCCGGGTCTCGCACCATCTGCTCTTCTCTTTCTCCTTTGGGCCTGAGTGGAGGGGCCTTTGGCACCTGCTCACTTTTCCTTCCTTAAAACAAACCCATCTCAGTGGTTGGGGGGGAGGATGGTGCAGTGAATGGGCTTTGGACTCTCAAGCATGAGGTTCCCGAGTTCGATCCCCGGCAGCACATGTGCCAGAGTGATGTCTGGTTCTTTCTCTCTCCTCCTATCTTTCTCATAAATAAATTTTTAAAAATCTTTAAAAAAAAAAAAAATCTCTGAGGCCTCCCTCCACCACGTGTGTTTCTTTTTCCAAAAAAAAAAAAAGGGGGGCGGACTTATTTGCAGTCTGGGAGGTGGCACAGTGGGTAGAGCTCTGGACTCCCAGGCATGAGGTTGTGAGTTCCATCCCCACCCAGCACCGCACGTGCAGAGGATGCTCTGGTTCTTCTCTCTCTCCCCTCCCAGACCCTTCTTAAAATGATTTGTGTAAGACAGAGTGAGAGGAGGAAGAGAGAGAGAGCAAAGTACTACTCAGCTCTGGCATGAGGTGGTGTCAGGGATTGAACCCGCAGCCTCTGAGGACTTAGTTGTGCAAGCTGGCGCTCTACCAGGCTGAGCTATCTCCCAGGGCCCTCAAGTGTTTTTCTCTAACACTCAGCAATTTACTAGTTAACTCCCGTGGGCTCCAGTCAGGAGGTCACTGCATCTCCTGGGCACCTGTTCTGTTTACTAACTGGGCAGGCTCTCATGGTATCATCTGTGGGTTCCATGAACTGACACCCAGAAGTGTTTAGTGATTGGCAAGGAGTTGGCTGCTGCCTTTCCCTGGGACTCTCAGTCCATTGGGAAGATCCCCAAGCTTTTTTTTTTTTTTTTTTTTTAAACCAGAGCCCTGCTCCACTCTGGCTTATAGCAGTGCTGGGAATTAAAGCTGGAACCCCAGAGCCTCAGCTTGAAAGTCTTTCCACAGAACCATTATGCTGTGTCCCCAGGCCTCTCACTCTCCAGCTGTATCTCTACTTCTCTCTCCTAGTCCCAGGGCCTCATCCCTGGGGGGGGGGGTGTCCATGTCCCCACCACCTGACCCATGGGCCCAGGTCCTGGGGGTTCGACATGGTCTTTCTGGGCTAGAGAGATAGTTCACCAGGCAGAGGACATGCCTTCCCAAGCAGGTGGGCCAGGTTCAAGTCCCCGCTCCTCATGGCAGGTGCTGTGAGAGTGAGAGGTATCTCTGCTTTTCTTTCTCTCTGAGTGAAAAAGTAACCCAAGGCCGTGAGGTCCTGCATGTAGTTTTGCTCAGGCTGTACAGAGTCCGGGGGTCGGGTGGTGAGTGTATTACAAACAACAACAAAAGCCTTGGGCTGGGGAAGTCAATGTGAGTTCTGCAAAAGACTCTCATGCTGGAGGCTACAGTTCAATCCCCAGCAGCACCATCAGTCAGTGCTGAGCTGCGCTCTGATCTCTCTTTCTCTTTCTATCTCTCTCATTAAAATACATACATACATACATACAACTGGGCTGGACGAGACAGCATAATGGTTATGCAAAAAGACTTCCCTGCCTGAGGCACCAAAAGTTCTAGGTTCAATCCCCAGCACCAACATCAGCCAGAGCTGAGCTGTGTTCTGTGGGGTAAAATAGAAACAGAAAAGTCTTCCTAGGACATCGGGATTGACAGCCTGGTCCCTGATAATGGAGATGGTGACCGGAGCCAAGTGACATGAAGGCTGAGCATTGGCTGTGGGTCCTGGAAACTGGCAGGGAGTGGAGGGGGTGGGGACGGAATGCCGGGCCAAAAAGTACAGGAGGAAAAAAAAAATAAGAATCAAAAGAAATATTTATTAACAGGAAAGTCAGAGACTATTCTAGCATTTGCAAGGGTAGGGATTGAACTCAGAACCTCAAGCTTAGAAGCCCTCTATGCCCACTGAGCCACCTCCCAGGCTGCGGAAATAAACAGCTAAGAGGCTGGGTACTCTCACAGGAGTCCGGTTGTTGGGCTTCCCGGGGGCCACACTCACCAGGACCCCGGTGCACAGGCAGACCATCTTGCCCCACATGGTGCAGGGCACCACGTCCCCGTAGCCGATGGTCAGGAAGGTGATGGGGATCAGCCACAGCGTGTCTGAAAGGTGCCCCGTAGCGTTCATGGCCTGCCTGCAGGAAAGGCGAGTAGTACGGTCTGAAGCCCCCACCCCAGGGCCTCCCGGGCAGCCTGTCCCCTCCTTCCTAACACCCACTCACGATGGTCCCCAGACTGAAATCCTAGGTTCAATCCCCAACACCACCATCAGCCACAGCTGAGCAGTGCTCTGATCTCTGTGCATATCTTTCTCTCTGTTCTCTTTCTCTTTTCTTTATTTATCGGATAGGATGATCTCACTTGAGAAGTTGAAAAACAAGATCAGAGGAGAAAACACTAAGCAGAACTTGGGCTGGAGTTGGTGTCTTGCACCAAAGTCAAAGACTCTGGGGTGGGTGGGCGGCAGGATTCAGGTCCTGGAACATGATGGCAGAGGAGGAAGGACCTAGCGGGGGTTGTACTGTTCTGGGAAAAACTGGGAAATATTTTGCATGTACAAACTATTGTATTGACTGTTGACTGTAAACCATTAATCCCCCAATAAATAATTTTTTTTAAAAAAAGTGAGGCGCAACAAATAGCTTAAAAAAATGTCTCCAACAAGACGGGGCCTGACACCCACTTTCTAGAGGAGGAAGCTGAGGCTCAGAGAGCCTGAGGCTAATGTTAGTATCCCTTTCTCTGCCTCTCTCAAGAATTTCCTGCCAGTTGAAGTAAATCAGAGGCTCTCAGAGTTGAGTGGGCCTCAGAGTTGCCTGTTAAAAACACTGCTGGTGCAACCTAGGAGGTAGTACGGTGGTTAGAGCATTGGACTCCTAAGTATGAAGTCCTAGGTTTGATCCCCGGCATGGCATGTGCCAGAGTGATGCTCTGGTTCTCTCTCCTCTCTCTTTCTCATTAAATAAATAAATGAATCTGGTATTGCAGGGTGTCCCCTCCCATCTCTCCCCCTGCCCCTCCACCCCCCAACCCCCATTTTGGATTCAGTGGGTCTGGGTGGAGCCTTAGAAGTAGGGGTTTACAACAGGGTTTCGGGTGGAGCTGCTGGTCAGAATGACACTTTGAGAACCACTGGCTAAAATTACCCCAATTTCTTTATCTAGGAAAGGAGGGTGGAGTGGGCACAGACACCCAGGAGGTGGCACGGTGGTAGAAATCTGAACTTAAAGCATGAGGTCCTGAGTTTGATTCCCAGCATCACACGTGCCAGAGTGGTGCTCTGACTGTCTCTCTCTTTCTCCCCAGCCCCATAAAATAAGGGATCTGGGCATTGCCACACTCAGGTGAACATAGTATAAAGTGCAAGGACCTGCAAAAAGATCCAGGTTCAAGCCCCTGGTTCCCCACCTGCAGGGGGGATGCTTCACAAGCAGCAAAGCAGGTCTGCAGGTGTCTGTCTTTCTCTCTCCCTCTCTATGTCCCCTCCTCTCGCAATTTGTCTCTGTCCTGTCCAATAAAGTGGGAAAAAAAAGGATGCCAGGAGCAGTGAATTCATAGTGCTGGCACCGAGCCCTAGTAGTAATCCTGAAGGCAAAAAAAAAAAAAAAAGGATAAACAGATCTAAGGAAAGGACAACAATGATAGCATTTAGCACTACAAAATTTCCTGCCTGAGATGCTGAGGTCTTAGGTTCAATCCCCAGCACCACCATAAGCCAGAGCTGAGCAGTGCTGCGGTAAAAATGAATAAAGAGATAATTTTGAAGACGATGAAGATTAAGAAAGGAGGAGGAGGAGAGAGGGAGAGAAAAACAGAGGCCCTGAAAGGTGCAGGCCCAGCATCGGGTCAGACAACACCTGCAGGCTGCCTGGGATCTGACTCCAGTTCCCAACAGGGAGCTGCTTCCTGTGTAGCCCAAAGTCACATCAACCCCACGACAGCTGCCTCTGTCCTAGTTCAGAAAGGCGAGCTGGGGGAGTCGGGCGGGAGCGCAGCGGGTTAAGCGCACGTGGTGCAAAGCACAAGAACCAGCAGAAGGATCCCGGTTCGAGCCCCCGGCTCCCCACCTGCAGGGGAGTCGCTTCACAGGTGGTGAAGCAGGTCTGCAGGTGTCTGTCTTTCTCTCCCCCTCTCTGTCTTCCCTTCCTCTCTCCATTTCTCTCTGTCTTATCCAGCAATGTCATCATCATCAACAACAATAATAATAATTACTACAACAATGAAAAACCAACAAGGGCAACAAAAAGGAAAATAAATAAAATAAAATAAAGAAAGGCGAGCTGAAGCATTAAATAGAGGCTGGGACACAGCTGCATGTGTCAGAGCACAGGATTTGCATGCCCAAGGCCCTAGAGGGTGCGGGTTCAATCCCTGATATAGACATAAGCCAGAGCTGAGCAGTGCTCTAGCGACCCCGCCCCCCAAATATAGAAAGTGAGGGCTGGGGAGACAGCATAATGGTTGTGCAAAAGACCTTTGTGCCTGACACTCTGAGGTTCCAGGTTCAATCCCCAGCACTATCCATCAGTCAGAGCTGAGTTGTGCTCTCTGGGTGTCTTTCTGTATGTATCTATCTCATTAAAAGACATTGAAAATTTGAAATGGTGGGGGGCGGGCGGTAGCGCAGCAGGCTAAGCACGTGGCATGAAGGGCAAGGACTGGCCCGAGGATCCCCATCTGCAGGGGAGCTCGATTCACAAAGGTCTGCAGGTGTCTGTCTTTCTCTCCCCCTCTCTCTGTCTTCCCCTCCTCTCTCCATTTCTTTCTGTCCTCTCCAACAACAACAACAGCAATCGCAACAACAATAATAACAACAACAAAGGCAACAAAAATGGGAAAAAACGGCCTCCAGGAGCGGTGGCATCGTAGTAGTGCCAGCCCTGGCAATGACCCCGGAGGCAAATATTTATATAATGATGCTTCATCTTAAAAAAATAAACAGAAAAGGTGTCCCCCTTCTCCCAGCCTTTGTGACCCTGAGGCCACGGCCTGCTCCTGGGCGGAAGGCTGGGGTAGGAGTGGCTTCTTCTGTGTGTGAGAAAGGACCGATGGTGCCTCCAGCCCAGAGGACGAGCGTGTAGATAATTAGAAGGGGGGAAGAGGAAGAGGGAGGAGGGAGGGGAAGGAGAACTGGGGAGGAGTGAAAGGGAGGAGGAGAGAAGATGAAGAAGGAGAGGGAGGGAGAGGGTGGAGGGGAGCAGGTGAGGAGGAGGATAGAGAGGGTGGAGGAGGGAGAGTGAACAGGAGAGAGGGTGGAGGAGGGAGAGGGAAGAGGGAGAAAGAGGGGGGAGGCCCGCTGGTGGCGCACCTGGTTGAGAGCACCTGCTACAATGTGCCAGGATCCAGGTTCAAGCCCCCGGTCCCCACCTGCAGGGGGAAAGCTTTGCGAGTGGTGAAGCAGGGTTGCAGGTGTCTCTCTGTCTCTCTCCCTCTCTGTCTCTCCCTTCTGCTCGATTTCTGACTGTCTCTATCCAATAAATAAAGACAATAAAATTTTTTTTAAAAAGATTTATTTAAAAAAAGAGGAGGGAGAGGAAAAGGGAGGAGGAAGGAGAGGGAGGATGGGGAGGAGGAAGAGGAGAGGGTAGTGGAGGAGGGAGAGGGAGAAGAGGGAGGAGGAGAGGAGGGAGTGGAAGAGGGAAAAGAAGGAGGGGAGGAGATGGGTAGGCAGGGAGGAGGGAGGAGGAGGAGAGGGAGGGGGAGGAGATGAGGGAGAGGGAGGAGTAGGGAGAAGGAGGAGGGAGAGGAGGAGGAGGGAGGAGATGAGGAGAGAGGGAGGAGGGAGAGGAGGAGGGAGAGGGAGGAGGAGAGAGAGGAGCAGAGGGAGGAGGAGGGAGAGGCAGGAGAAAGAGGGCAGTGGAGGCAGAGGGAGGAGGAGGCGGGATGGAGGCGGGAGGGAGGAGGAGGGAGAGGGAGGAGGAGAGAGGAGCAGAGGGAGGAGGAGGGAGAGGCAGGAGAAAGAGGGCAGTGGAGGGAGAGGGAGGAGGAGGCGGGATGGAGGCGGGAGGGAGGAGGAGGGAGAAGGAGGAGGGAGAAGAGGGAGGGGAGGAGATGAGGAGAGAGGGAGGAGGGAGGAGGAGGAGGGGGGAGGAGGGCAGTGGAGGGCGAGGGAGGAGGCGGCGGGATGGAGGCGGGAGGAGGCGAGTGAGCAGCAGGAGGGCGCGGGGCCTCACCTCTCGGCCACCGACAGCACCCAGGCGGTGGTGAGCCAGAGCCCGAGCGTGAGCGCGAGCAGCAGGCGGCCCGGGTGCGTGTTCATGTACAGCTTGGCCACGAACCAGTGCCGGAAGCGCACCTGGTTGAGCGCGCCGATGCTGCGGTACGAGACGTTGAGCAGCACGCCGCTGCGCAGGAGCACGGCGCGGGGCACCAGGTAGAGGCGCGCCAGCATGGCGAGGGACAGCAGCGCGTCGCCCTGCCCCAGGAAGCCGGCCCAGGCCTGCGCGCCGCCCGCACCGCCGCCAGAGGGCGCCCCGGGGCCCGGCACGCACGGGGGACCCCGCAGCGGCGCGGGGTGCAGCGCGCACACCGCCAGCTCCAGCGCCGCCTGCGCCGCCTGCCGCCCGGTCAGCGCCACGCGCCAGTCCCGCAGCCCGTGGTCGGTCATGAACAGCTGGGGGGGGGGGGAGACAGACGGACACACGGTCACCGCGGGCTCACAGCGCGGCGGGGCTGCACCCCAGCCCGGGCTCCCAGCCCCCCACCCACCCCGCGGTGCTCCCAGCTGCGAGGCCGGCACCGCACCCGACTTGCAGACAGGAGGTTCCCGAGCCCACTCCCAGCACCGCAGGTGCCACAGGGAGACTCTGGTTCTGTGTGCTGGTGTCTGTCTGTCTGTCATAAATAAGGTGTTTTTGGGGGGTTGGGCGGTGGCGCAGTGGGTTAAGCGCAGGTGGCGCAAAGCACAGGGACCGGCATAAGGATCCCGGCTCGAGCCCCGGCTCCCCACCTGCAGGGGAGTCGCTTCACAGGCGGTGAAGCAGGTCTGCAGGTGTCTGTCTTTCTCTCCCCTTCTCTGTCTTCCCCTCCTCTCTCCATTTCTCTCTGTCTGATCTAACAACAAGGCCATCATCAACAATAGTAACTATAACAATAATAATAATAAAAAAAAGGGCAACAAAAGGGAATAAATAAATAAATATTTTTTAAAAGACTTCCTGGGACTGATGAATGACTATTGCAAGGTTGCAGGATCCAAAACAAACAAACAAAAATAAGGTGTTTTTGTTTGTTTGTTTTTTTCCCTTCAGAACACTGCTCAGCTCTGGTTTATGGTGATCCTGGGAATTGAACCTGGGACCTTTAGTGCCTCAGGCATGAAAGTCTTTTTTAAAAAATTTTTTTCAACCTTTCTTTTATTTGATAGGACAGAGAGAGATTTAGAGGGAAGGGAGATAGACAGAGAGACACCTGCAGCACTGCGCCACCACTCCTGAAGTCCCCTCACCCCCTGCAGTGGGGACCAGGGGCTTGAATCCGGGTCCTTGTGCGCTGTAATGTGTGCACTTAATTAGATGTGCCACCGCCTGGAAGTCTTTTTACATAAATATTTTTTTAATTGTCGTAGTTATTATTGATGTCATTGTTGTTAGATAGGACAGAGAGAAATGGAGAGAGGAGGGGAAGACAGGGGGAGAGAGAGACACCTGCAGACCTGCTTCACCCCTGCGAGGAGGGAGCCTGGGGCTCGAACCGGGATCCTTTACTTTACATAACTATTCTGTTGTTTCCCAGCCCAATATATATTAACCACCCCAATAAAAGACAAGAGTGACCCAGGAGATGGCACGACAGGTCTTTAGAGCATCTTCACTTGCAGACAGGGGTTCCAATTCCATCCCCAGCATCCCATGTGTCAGAGAGAGGGAGAGAGAGGGAGAGAGAGGAAGAGAGAGGGAGAGAGAGGAGAGGGAGAGAGAAGGAGAGAGAGGGAGAGAGGGAGAGAGAGGAGAGGGAGAGAGTGAGGAGGGAAGTGGAGCAGCAGGTAGAGCACTGGACTTGCAAGTGTGAATTCACCTCCAGCATCCCATGTGCCAGAGTGAAGCTCTGGTTCTCTCTCTCATGTAAACCTTTAAAATGATAATAATAATAATAATAGGGAGTCAGGCGGTGGCGCAGCGGGTTAAGTGCATATGATGCAAAGCGCAAGGACCGGCATAAGGATCCTGGTTCGAGCTCCTGGCTCCCCACCTGCAGGGGAGTCGCTTCACAGGCGGTGAAGCAGGTCTGCAGGTGTCTGTCTTTCTCTCCCCCTCTCTGTCTTCCCCTCCTCTCTTGATTTCTTTCTGTCCTATCCACAATAATGACATCAATAACAACAATAATAACTACAATAATAAAACAACAAGGGCAACAAAAGGGGATAAATAAATATAAATAAATAAAATGATAATAATAAAAAGTGAGTCCAGGTGATGGTATAGTGGCTAGGTTATTGGACTTTCAAGAATGAGGCCCTGAGTTTCACCCCTGGCCAAAGTGTGCCAGAGCCAGGCTGGGTGTGTGTGTGTGTGTGTGTGTGTGTGTGTGTGTGTTGTAAATAAGTACATCTTCGAAAAGAAAAAAAGCTCTGCAAGTGTTGAAGCAGTGCTGCAGGTGTCTCTCTCTCTACTCCTTCCATCTCAATTTGTCTGTGTCTCTATCCAAAAATAAACATATTTTAAGAAAGGATTTCTAGGGGGTTGGGCGGTAGCGCAGCGGGTTAAGTGCACCTGTTGCAAAGCACAAGGACCGGCATAAGGATCCCAGTTCAAGCCCCCGGCTCTCCACCTGCAGGGGAGTCGCTTCACAGGCGGTGAAGCAGGTCTGCAGGTGTCTGTCTTTCTCTCCTCCTCTCTGTCTTCCCCTCCCTCTCTCCATTTCTCTCTGTCCTATCCAACAATGACAACATCAAGAACAACAATAATAACTACAACAATAAAACAGCAAGGGCAACAAAAGGGAATAACGGTAATTAAAAAAACAGGGTAACAAAAGGGGGGAAAATGGCCTCCGGGAGCAGTGGATTCGTGGTGCCCGGGCCCCAGCAATAATCCTGGAGGCAAAAAAAAAAAAAAAGGATTTCTAAAGAAAGAAAAGGGAAAAAGAGTTGTACAGGCACTGAGCCCCAGGATACCCCTGGTGGTAAATAAATAAATACATGAATTAATTCATTAATCAACAAGACAGGGGAAGGCCCCTGGCTCCCTGTCACTCCAGAACCACCGAGTGACCCTGGGCTCCCCTGTGAGGGGCCTGCCAGAGTCACACCACCAGCAGCAGCCACAGCAGCTAAGGTGCCCGTGGCATCCAGAACACACCCCAAGGGGCTCTGGCCCCGTGTGTGGATTCACCATGGAGAGGTGGGTGACACTGCAACAACAGGTGTGGGAACTGAGGCTGGACCCAAGCGTGTGCTGAGTCAAGGCTTTGCGCCCGGGGACCACAGCTCGCGGTTGTGTGCTCTGGGCAGCGCCCTGTGACAGGCTCCCCGTGACTGGCTGAGAGCCCCCACTTTCTTCTTTTTTTTGGTCTCCAGGGTTATCGTTGGAGCTTGGTGCCTGCACCACGAATCCACTGCTCCTGGAGGCCATTTTTTTTTTTTTTGTCTTCCCTTTTGCTGCCCTTCTTGTTTTATCGTTGTTGCGGTTATTATTATCATTGCTCTTGATGTCGTTGTTGTTGGACAGGACAGAGAGAAATGAAGAGAGATGGGGAAGACAGAGAGGGGGAGAGAAAGACAGACACCTGCAGACCTGCTTCACCGCTTGTGAAGCAACTCCCCTGCAGGTGGGGAGCCGGGGGCTCCAACCGGGATCCCTACACCCGGTCCTTGTGCTTCGAGCCACATGCGACTAACCCACTGCGCTACGGCTTGACCCCAAGCCCCCACTTTCTATGCAGAGAAGGGAGGGGTGTGGGGCAAGGGGTGAGGCAGTATGAAGAATGGGATTGGGAGGGGGTCTAGGACTAGAGTGATGAGCTGGACTTGGGGGATTACAGGTGGGGAGGTTCCTGGGGGCCAGGGGGATTGGGGTGCTGGCACCAAGAAGGCTGGAGCTGCCAGAGGACAGCGTGGATGGGGCAGGGGCAGGGGCAGGGGCAGGGGCAGGGGAAGGGGAAGGGGCCTGTCAGCAGAGACTTCTGGCAGCTCCATGTGGAGGAAGGCCGGGGCTGCTCCAGGAAGCTGTCTGTCTGTCCGCCTGCCTGTGGTTGAATCTGTCCCGGTGAGCCAGGGTGTGGATGCCTCTTGAGGAGGACACTCATTACTCATCCGGAGGAGGAGGATGGAAAGTGTGATTGGGCAGGGCTAAGTAGGAGGGGGGTAGGGAGGGGCAAGGAAGGGTGTGGGGCACCCCGCCTTACCTGGACCTCCTTGGCGTGAAAGGCCAGGATGAAGCAGAGCAGCAGAAAGGTAGAGAGGCTGATCAAGCACTTAACCAGGAACAGGTAGAGAGCCCACTGCAGGGAGAACAAGAGCGGGATGCAGGGGTGAGAGCCAGGTCTCCACCCGGCTGGACGCCCTCCCTGCTTCCCCCCACCACATACACACACCGCTTTCAACCCCTCAATGTCCCAGTTGTCAGAGAGGCTCAGCTTCATCCTCCGGTCCCTGGGGAACGTGTGTGTCCTTCTCCTTCCCAACTGGGTGCCCCAATTGCAGATGCCAACACCATGCCCCCTCAGCCGGGACCTCCTCCCTCTCCAGGGGAGACATGAAACTCATGCGTTCCTTCTCCAGGCTGCAACCCAGACTCCCATCCCAAGCAGCTCCTGGCTCTGTGTGTGTGTGTGTGTGTGTGTGATGTATGAATGCAAGTGTGATATATACGGTCTGTGTAGTGTGTGTCTATGTGGCGTGTGGTGTTGATGTGTGTAGTGTGTGTGTATGCGGTGTGTGTATGCGTGTCTCATATATGGAAGGGAGGAGCACTAGCAAGTCTGGCCAGGGAGATAACACAGTGGTTCAGCAACAGACACTTATGCCTGAGTCTCTGGGGTCCAATCTCCTGCCCCACCATAAGCTACGGCTGAGCAATTCTCTGGTGTAAAAAAAAAAATGAAATGAGGGGCCAGACAGTGGTGCACCTCTTAAGCACACACACTACAGTGCACAAGGACCCAGGTTTGAGCCCCTGGTCCCCATCTGCAGGGAGAAAGCTTCACGAGTGGTGAAGCAAGGCTGCAGGTGTCTCTCTGTCTCTCTCCCTTTCTATCTCCCCGTCTCAATTTCTCTGTCTCTATCCAATAGTAAATAAAAAAATGAAATGAGGGACTGGGCATTGACGCACCTGGTTAAGTACACATCTCACCATGTGCAAGGACCTGAGTTTGAGCCCCCACCCCCCACCTACAGGGGACCTTTCATAAGCAGTGAAATAGTCTGCAGGTATCTTTCTCTCCCTCTATCTCTCTCTGTCCTGTCAAATAAAAGTTGTAAGAAAAAAAAAAGGTTGAAAGAAAAAGATGGCTATGGGAGTCGGGCGGTAGCGCAGCGGGTTAAGCGCACATGGCGCAAAGCACAAGGACCGGCCTAAGGATCCCAGTTCGAGTCCCCGGCTCCCCACCTGCAGGGGAGTCGCTTCACAGGCGGTGAAGCAGGTCTGCAGGTGTCTGTCTTTCTCTCCCCCTCTCTGTCTTCCCCTCCTCTCTCCATTTCTCTCTGTCCTATCTAACAATGACGACATCAGTAACAACAATAACAACTCCAACAACAATAAAAAGACAACAAAAGGGAAAATAAATAAATATAAAAAAATTTTTTAAAAAAAGAAAAAGGTGGCTACTGGGAGTGGTAGATTCATAGTGTAGACACTGAGCCCCAGCGATAACCCTGGTAGCAAGAAAAAAAAAAAAAAGAAATGAAATGAAATGAAACTAAGAACAGGGTGTTCTGCTCTAGAGTGCAATTGCAACTCCAGCACCCCAGTCCCCAGAGGATGAATGACAGCCCTCTGCTCTCATCCTGGGCACAAAGGCCCCAGACCCCAACCCTGTGGACATACTAGTTGACACCAGGCCCTGAGAAGTCTGGGAAAGCAGGCATTTCCCTCACTCCTCACCTGGGGCTGCTGCTCCATCACCCCAACCTCCCCAGCCTATCTCATCACAGCAACATCTTCCCTTAACACAGGGCCCCCTCCCTCCTCGTTGTCCACTTCCCTAGACTCTGCTACATCCCAGCAAGCCCCCACCCCACCCCAGTTCAATCCCTTTGGGTCTGTCCCCCTCTCTGGCCTCCCCCGCTCCTACCTCATGCTTGGCCACAAGCCCGGGCACATCTTGCCGGAAGTGCACGGCCTCCAGAAACCACAGAAATTGTGTGTCTGTGCCACCGCCACCCCCCACCCCCCGCCCGTGTGGCAGCACGTTGGAAGAGTCTAGAATTCTTAAAGGAGAGATTTGGAGCAACTGGGACAGCTAGATTCTCCAGGATGAGGTTGGGGGGGGGGTCTCTGCTTTGCAGGAGGGGGATAGGGGCACTGTCCAAGGGAGACCCCCGCCTCATACCTCAGCACCTGACCCCCCCCCCGCCTCATACCTCAGCACCTGTCCCTCCCCAGTGAGGCTGCCAGGCCCTGGCCCCACCTCCTCCCTGGACATGAGGGCCAGTTTCCTGCCCCAGGGGGCCGGCCCCACCCTTACCCGCCCCAAACAATGAGTTATCCCAGGCCCTCCTCCAGCCCTCCTGCCTTCTCCAGGGTTGCTCCCCCCTACTCTCCTCCCCCCACCAGAGCTGAACCCCTCCCCCATCAACACATACCACATGCCCCCCCCCCGACTTTTCCTGCTGGTCTATGCTTCTCCAGTTCCTCTCCCCGACCCACACCCTGAATTTCAGACTCTCAGGGGGCTCTTCTGCCTCTCCCTGCACCTTTGTCTCTCTGGGTCTCTGCCTCTCTGCACCTCCTCCTTGGGGTCTGACACCTGTCTTCCTTGGTCCCTCTGGCAGATGAGCAGGTGTCTGGCCCTGCCCAGTGAGTTTCTGTCGCTGAGACAGAGTTGGGGGGTCAGGGGACACCGGGAGTCGATGGGGGGATTGGGGAGAATCTCGAGGGTCCCAGCTCCCACCCCCTTGCTAACAGATGGGGAAACTGAAGCCCAGCCCGGTAGGCAAGGAGAGGTGGGGGGGGGCTCCAAAATCTTGCCCCCCCCACCCCCGTGGACGGGGTGCGGCAGCGTGGGAGCGGCGGGCAGCCTCCGGCCACGCTTCCTGTTGGCACTGCTTCTGGCCACCCCACCCCCTCGGTGCCCGCTGCCCGAGGCTGAGGAAGCCAGCCGGTCTCCCTGACCTTCCCTGGCTCCCTCCCCCCCCCCAGATCTGGGGCTGGCTCCTGCAAGAGTTCTCTCCCAGCCACCCTCACCCCATGCAGCTCCAATCAGTGCCCCCCAAAGACAGCTCACTCCCACAACCTTCACTCCAGACAGCCCTCCTTTCCTGTTGAGCAATGCCGGTCACCCTCAAGCCACAGCGGCTTCTGACCTCCATTCTTTTGCCCCCAGCCCTGGCCCAGCAGCCTGCTTGGACCTGTCGGCCCCACCGGTGCCTCCCCTCCATGCCCCACTCTCCTCTCTGGCCCCAAGACTTTTTTTTTAAACCTGAGCACTGCCCAGCGTTGGGACTGCTGGTTGTGCAGGAGATCAAACCTAGGGGCCTCGGAGCCTTGGGCATGACTGTCTGTTGCCTGAACTGTTATGCTGTCTCCCTGCCCACCCCCCAAGTCCCCTCTTCTCTTCAGACCCAGGAGCCTGCACTCGGCATCCAGAATCCAACTCCAAGAACCCTCCTTCTCCGTTACTTCCCAGTCAAAACAGTGAGTTTTGCATGCAGGCTGTGGAGCTGGGTGGGGGGTCAGCAAGGGTGGGGAGCATGGGGACTTTCCACTTCTCACCTCACCCTCTGCCCCTTTCTGGTCTCTGGCCTTTGCTGTTGGGGCCCTGGGTAAACGTTGGAGTTCAGATAAGCACCCGACTTGACTTTAGATAAGTATGGGGCGGGTGCCTCGCCTGCTGGAAGAAGTCACACTCCCTTCCCGCTCTCTCTGCTCTGCTGACACTGGATCCCGGGGTCACTGCTCCTTAGACTCTAGTCTCAGGATCTCATCAGCAATCCCTGGACCCCCCACTCCTGCAGCCCTGGACCTCCAGCAGTGCAGTTATCACACCTTCAGAGACTGAACCACGGTGGCCCCGTTCCCTCCCTTTTGCAAAGAGGGCCCCCAAATCTACCTCCCTGTGTTCCCTATGTCCCCATCCCCTTCTTGCTCAGATTCAGGTCCCTCAGCTCCCTTCAGACCCAAGGATCCCCCAGTCTCTCCTCCCACAGACCCAGTGGTCCCCCAGCTGCCCCCCTCAGACACAAGGGTCCTCTATCTCCTCCTTGCTCATATCCAGGGTCCTCTGGCCCCTCTCAGACCCAGGGGCTCCCTAACCCCACCACCCTCAGACTCAGGGAGGGATCCTCCAGTCTCCCCTCAGATCTGGGGCCACCCAGCCTCCCTGACCCAGGACAAAGAGGGCACTCACCGGGCAGCCCCCGAACCATAGCATCTCTGCGTGCAGCACCATGAGCCCGATGCCAACCAATGCCAACGCCAGTGCCCAGCCTGCCAGCCACTTCTCCTGCTCCAGCAACCGCTTTCTCCGGCGCAGGGCCCCCAGGCCAGACAGCAGCTCCCCACCCATGGCCCCCGGAGTCTTGGGACTCAGCCAGCTTCCTGCCCAGGGCCCCCCAGCCCGCAGCACGCAAAGGGCAGCCACTGTGGCTCACAGGCCGTTGAGGCTGGCTCTGGGCTCTGGGCTCTGGCTGGGAGGCTTGGGAGCCTGTGCCCTCTGGGGGTGGTGACAGCCCGAGGGGCGGGGAGATGTTGGGGAGGCCCCTGGGCAGAGGGGAGGCTCCCCACCTCCTTCTCAGACTAAGGAAGGGCCTGGGTGTGTCTTAGGCCCTGAGCAGGGCTGAGGTGTGCATCCACGTGGAGACTGACACACAGACACACAATGGGCTCACACACACACACACACACACACACACACACACACACACACCAGTTCATGGAGCAGACACCTACTAGGGCCACACCCGGATACCACGGGACACAGGGTGACATGCCCCGGCTTGGACACACACACACACACACACACACACACACACACTCACTCTAACGGGCACACAGCACAGCCTCCACCAAGTGACTCAGCACCACCCGCCGGCTCCCCAAGCCACAGCCACACCCGGACACCACACGCTCTGTGTGACACACGCCAGCACTCAGCGAGGAGGCAGGCAGCACCCCGGGGCCCACAGCCACCCAGACACGGTCCACTCAGGCACCGCAGCTGCTGTCACCATCCACACGGGGGCGAGGGAGGCATGGCCGGAGTTACCGAACCACACTCCTCCCTGCCATTTGCTGTCAAGCACATGCTGCAAATTGCCCTCAAGACACCTGATCTGCACATGCACACTCACCGAGCCAGGAGGCAGAGCGCAGACCTCACCATGCTTGAGGACCCGGGTTCGAGCCCCAGCACCACATGGGAGCACCAAAGCCAGCACCAGGGGGAGCTCCCTTGATGGTGGAGTGGTGCTATGGATGTCTCTCTGTTTAACCACTTCCCTCTCTCTCTCTCTCCAAGGAGTAAAGAATTTCTTTAAAAAATTGGACAGGCATATTAGCTCACCCGGATGGTGCACCCGCTTTACCATGCGTGTGACCCAGGTTAGGGGCCCAGGATGCCACCATATTAGAGGAAGCTTCATTGATGTGGTGTCTTTCCTTCTGTCTACCTGTTTCTTGTTGGACAAAAGCCTGAATTCTCTGCTATAAACAAGCAAACAAATCCTGGGAGGTAACTCAGCAGCAAAGTGTATGCATGGGACCCTGGATCCAGCTTTCAGCACCACATAAAAACAAAACCAAAGGGAGTCAGCCGGTGGTGCAGCGGGTTAAGTGCAGGTGGCGCAAAGCACAAGGACTGACGTAAGGATCCCGGTTCAAGCCACGGATTCCCCACCTGCAGGGGAGTCGCTTCACAGGCAGTGAAGCAGGTCTACAGGTGTCTCTCTTTTTTTCCCCTTCTCTGTCTTCCCCTCCTCTCTCCATTTCTCTCTGTCCTGTCCAACAATGAACAACATCAACAACAACAATTATAACCACAACAAGGGCAAAAAATGGCCTCCAGGAGCAGTGGATTCATGCTGTAGGCACTAAGCCCTAGCAATAACCCTGAAGGCAAAAAAAAAAAAAAAAAAAAAAGACATACTTTGCCATGGTTCAAGGACCAGCTGGCGTCACATAGGAGCTCCATGTATGGGTCTGAGGGAATCTCTCTCTCTCTTTTAAATATTTATTTATTTATTTTATTGAGAGAGAGAGATACCAGAGTACTGCTCAGCTCTGGCTTATGGTGGTGCTGGGGACTGAACCTGGGACCTCAGAGCCTCAGGCATGAAGGTCTTTTTTGTGGAACCATTATGCTATCACCCCAGACCTTTCTCTTTCTATCTGAGAAAAAAAGGCAGGGGAAAAAAAAAAGTCCACTAGGGAACAGTGGAATGGAGCTAGAGCAAAGCCCCAAACAAAACTCTGGTGGTGAAAAATAATAAAGAAGAAGTCAGAAAACTGTATGAGTTGATGCAAAAACAGAAGTTTAAGCAGCATGTGCAGGAATTACCCCCCCCCTTCCAGGGCAGGTCACACGGAGCCCAGGGCTGCCCTGAAGTGCCCCCAGGGAACTTGCACTGGCCCAGCACAATGCACTCAGAATGCTGGCTGCTCACACAGACGCCTCAGGAGGGGAGCTGGGCCAGCAGCAGGGCTCTGCCATTCGCTGCAGCCCAGAGCCCAGCCCGGCCCCCACCACACTGGCGAAGCTTGGTGCTGTTCTCTCCCCCTCCCTCCCTCTTTCCCTCTCCTAGTTCTCTCTCACTCTGCTTTCTGTCTGTCTGTCTCTCTCCTCTCTATTTCTCCCTTCCTTCCTTCCCTCCCTCCTTCCTTCCTTTCTTCTTTCTTTCCTTCCTTCCTTCCATTGCCACCAGGCTTATCTCTGGGGCTCAGTGCCTACACACACACACACACACACACACACACACACACACACACACACAAATCCACTGCTCTTAATGGTTACTTTTTCCTTTTTCTTTCCTCTCCCTCTCTCTCTCTCTCTCTCGTCTTTCTTGGACAGAGAGAAATGGAAAAAAGGAGGGAGTGATAGAGAGGGAGAGAGACACAGAGAGACCTGCAGCACAGCTTCACCACTCGTGAAGCTTACCCCCACAAGTAGGGAGTGGGGACTTGAGCCCAGATGTTGTCTATGGTCATGTGAGCATTTAACCAGGCGCATCACTGTCTGCCCACCCCCTCCCCCGTCTCTTTCCCTTTCTGTCTCTTGGTCTCTTTCTGTCTAAAATACTTGGCCCAGAGTGGTGAAATCTCATAAAACAAAACAGCGAATGCATAAACACAGCAGCACATAACAGTGATGCCAGCAGTCCCCAACACAACCTCTGCCAGATAACACATGGCAAACAACACAGCCCCTATTGGGGGCCTGGACACGCGGCGATATCACAGATGATATTAGGGGACACCCCGTGCCCCCCGATAACTAACACATAGCCACACAGACAAAGCACACCTTGATGCGGGCACCCCAGCAGTGTCCTTGGCAGGGGAGAGATCCCCCAGCACTGGAACACACCGTGGTATGAGACACAAGCTCACCCATGGTTGGGAGACAGCATACACCTTGCAGTGCTTGAGGCCCTGGGTATGAAGCCTGGAACCACATGGGAGTGCCAAGAAGCATTAGGGGAAGCTCCAGGAATGCCAGAGTGGTGCTGTGACTCTCCGTCCATCCATCTATCTGAAACAAAAAGAATGGACAAAGCGTAAGGACCGGCATTAAGGATCCTGGTTCGAGCCCCCGGCTCCCCACCTGCAGGGGAGTCGCTTCACAGGCGGTGAAGCAGGTCTGCAGGTCTATCTCTCCCCCTCTCTGTCTTCCCCTCCTCTCTCCATTTCTCTCTGTCCTATCCAACAAGAACAACAACAACAGCTATGACAATAACAACTACGACAAGCCAAACAACAAGGGCAACAAAATGGGGGAAAATGGCCTCCAGGAGCAGGTGATTCGAATGCAGACACCGAGCCCCAGCGATAACCCTGGAGGCAAAAAAAAAAAAAAAGGAATCTCATTTGTTTAAATGGGAAAGGGGCCAGGTGGTGGTGCACCTAGTTAAGCACACACATTACAGTGCACAGGGACCTGGGTTCAAGCCCTTGGTTCCCACTTGCAGGGGGAAAGCTTCATGGTGGTGAAGCAGTACTGCAGGTGTCTCTCTAACTCCCCCTCCCTTCTCTTATTTCTCTCTGTCTCTATCCAGTAATAAATAAATAATAAAATAAAAAGAATGGGAAAAAAGTTGACCTGGCAATGATGGAATGGTGCATGTGTGAAACCCTGGCACCATACATAATGATAATAATAATGATAATAATAACAAAAATAATAATAGACACAGGGTCAGGGTGGGTGGTGGTACACTTGATTGAGCACAGGTGTTATACTGTACAAGGATCTGTGGGGTGGGAGGGCTTCTCTAGCAGTGAAGCATGGTTGCAGGAGGTCTCTCTGTCTCTTTCCCTATCTCCTCCTCCCCTCAATTTCTGTCTCTATCCAGTAAATAAAATAAAATAAGCACCAGGTCAAACCCTGAGTTAGGCAGAAGTGTGTGTGCATGCACACACACACACACACACACACACACACCTGCAAAGAGACACACACACACTGACACAATGACATACTAAGATGGCATGACCAGGGGTGGTCTCAGGAGGTTCTGCTCAGATCACCCGGGGACCCCTTCAGCATCCAGTGTCCTTGAAGGAACCTAGGCCTCCAGCCACCGGGAAATGAGGCACACACAGGCGGGCCTGGTGACACCCCAACACAGGCCACACAGACACACCCGGAGACCGCACACAGACACACCCAGAAGCAGCAGCTCCCAATCCCCACTCGGTGACAGGGAGGGGCCACACCCGGCTCAGCCAGACACCTAGCATGGCCATCGGGAGAAAATGCAGCCTCGGGGTGCTGGATCTGGCAACTGGGGGTCCCCCAGCGTGGCACCTCAATCCAGACTCCTTTCTCTGCCCTGGAAGTCTCTGGTTTCATTCTCCCTGTCTCCTTATCTGTCTGTCTCTGTTTTCTCTCAGAATTTAGGCTCTTAGCTGTCTGAGTGTCTCTGATAATCTCTGTCCATATTTATGCTTCTTTTTTTTTTCTTCACAGATTTTATTTATTTATTAATGAGGAAGATAGGAGGAGAAAGAAAGAACCAGACATCACTCTGGCACATGTGCTGCCGGGGATCGAACTCGGGACCTCATGCTTAAGAGTCCAAAGCTTTATCATTGCACCACTTCCCGGACTACCATATTTCTGCTTCTCTAAGCATCTCTGACCCCATCTTCCTGCTCCTTTCTGCTCCTCTTCCTCTCTTTCTCCCTCTGTCACTGTCTCTGATTCCACATCCCTCTGTGTGTCCCTGGATTTCTCTCCTCCTCCTCTCCTACTTCTCTTTCTCACCAGCTTTCTGAGTGCATCCGCTCTCTCTCCCTCCATCACCTAGGTCGTCTCTGGGGTTCTGTGTCTGACAACTCCCCTGCTCCAGGAAGACTGCCTTTCTCTTTCTCTGTTTTGTAAAGATATTTATCTTATATGTATGCCAGAAAGTTTCACATGAGGCGGTAGCACAGCAGGTTAGGCACACATGGCTTGAAGCAGAAGGACCGGTGCAAGGATCCTGGTTCAAGCTCCCAGCTCCCCACCTGTAGAGGGGTTGCTTCACAAGCAGCGAAGCAGGTCTGCAGGTGTCTCTAGTCCTCTCTCTCTCTCTCTTTCCCTCCTCTCTCCATTTCTCTTTGTCCTATCCAACAACAACGATAATAGTGTAGGCACCAAGCTCCAGTGATTTAAAAAAAAAAAGTAACAGGTGAGGGAGAGAGACAGAAAGAAAGAGTGGCAAAAGCAGAGGCAGAAGAGATCAAGTCCTTAAAAACAGTCTGGGAGATGGCTCATCCTGTCAGAGCACAAAGCTTACACAGCTGTGGCCCCAGAAGATGTGAGTTCAATCCCTGTCATCTCCACAAGCCAGAGCTGAGCAGTGCTCTGGACTCTTTCAGTCTCTGCTTCTCATAAATGTAAATACATTTTTCTTTTAATATTTGTATTTTCTATTTTGGATGGAGACAGGGAGAAATTGAGAGGGAAGTGGGAGAAAGAAAGGTAAAGAGAAACACCTGCAGCACTGTTTTCCCATTCAGGAAGCTTCCCCTCTGCAGGTCAGGGACAGGGGGCTTGAACCTGGGTCCTTGTACACTATAATGAGTGTTCTCAACTAGGTGGGCCACCACCTGGCTCGCTCCTTTAAAAAAAATCCTGAAGATGGGTCTGGCAGGTGGGAGGTGGCACAGTGGATAAAACGTTGGATTCTCAAGCAGGAGGTCCTGAGTCCAATCCCTGGCTTCACATGTGTCAGAGTGCTGTGTCAGTGTCTCTCCCTTAAATATCTCCCCACCCACCCACCCACCTACAAAAGTGGAGAGAGAAGAAACCCTGAGTTGAAGAAGCAGCAGAAATTAGATTCAGGGCCAGAAGTCCAAGCAGAGAGAAACTGTGTCTCCGAGAGCTCAGGGCTAAGAGGGCAGGGACAGGCACGGGCAGGGTGGGCAATGCACCTGCATCCAAGCTGCAGCTCTGGGCTCAGGACCAGCTGCCTCCAGCCCAGGGAGGGGCTGATCTGAGTTGGGGGGGGGGTGACTCAGGGCCTGGGAGCTTCCTGTGACTCAGCCCAGGACGCAACCTAGAGGGGGAAGTGGAGAGGGAGAGGGGTCTCTGTAAGAGAGATTGGATTCCCTCCCTGGGCTGAGGGAGGATGGACTTGGGGAGTGGCTGGGTGTGTGGGAGGAGGGGCTGGGGGACCCCTGGATACGAGGGAGGAGGGGCTAGGGATTCCTGGGTATGTGGCAGGAGGAAGGGGCGGCCCTGGGTCTGGGAGAGGAGCAGCTTGGGGATCCCTTAGTCTGGGGGGATCTAGGGCCGGCAGGGGCTCTGAGCTCTGAGGTCAGAAGGGGCTGATCCCCCGGCTGTCGCAGGAAGGCTACAAGCACTGGCTCTGCAATGCTGGGCCCTCTCCCTGGCCTCGCCCCAGCGCCCCACCTTCATCCCAGCCCCATCTCCGGGCCTGGACAGGACCCAGGTGCCTTGGGGCCCAGCCGGAAGGGGCCCAGGACAAAGGACTGTTTAACTAGGCAGAGTGGTGAAGGGGAGTGAAGTGGGTGGAAAGGTCAGCTCTCGCCTGAGGCTTGAGCAGAGAAAGGGGATGTTAGGGGGGCCACCCCGGAAGACATCCTGAAAGTCAGAGGCCAGTGGCCAACAAATCCTTCACAGTCCTGGACTGGGGCACTCGGAGCCTTGGGGCATTGGGACACCGCCCCTGCTGGTGGTATCGGGAACTGCAGGCGCTCCGTCCTGCCTGGCTGTGGGTCAGCTGTTCTCAGCCCTTCCCGAGCTGCTGGTACTGTGCTCAGCGCCTGGGGAAGAGCAAGGCCGAGGTCCCTGCCTGACCTCAGAGGCTTCCAGGACAAAGATGGAGGTCCCCTCTTGCCCTTTGTGTCCAAGTCACAGCCTTTGCATCCTAGTTTGTAGCTCCTGGTATCTGTTTTTAAATGGAGATATTTTCCTTTTTTCCCTCTTTTTCCATATATATATATATTTGCCACCATGGTTAGTTATCACGGATATTCCGTGTCTACACAACAAAACCACTACATATGGTGTCCCCCCCCCCACATACTTCTGTTTTAATTTCTTTATTGGGGAATTCATACATTTTTTTCCTGGTCATTCTTTTTAGAGGATAGAAAGAATTTGAGAGGGGAGAGGGATATAGAGAAGGAGAGAAGAAGAGAGATCCCTACAGATCTGTTTCACCCTTGTGAATATCCCGCCCCCCCCACAGGTGGGGCCAGGGACTTGAACCTGGGTCCTTGTGCACGGTAATGTGTGTGCTCAACTGGGAGTGCCACAGTCTGGCTCCTTTTCTTGTCATAATGCCATTCTGGGGAATGAGCCAAGGGCCTGTGCAGGTGTGTCATCACAGAGTGGCCTTCTGGCCCATGTTTTAAATTCTACATACCTAGAGGAGAGAGACAGTGAGACAGAGACACCACAGTACTGCTCCGTCATCCATGGAGCTCTCTTGGTGCTCCAGTGACTGAACCTGTCAGGAACAGGGAAATTCATGCATTCAGTCAGGTGCCCCCCTGTATAACATTCAACTGCAGTAAAGCTCAAATGACTGAATATTTAAAATGTTAAAATAATTAAGTGACAGTATATAAGAATGTGTGAAAAATACTTATGAAATTACTGGTAAATATTTGTGAGAAGTTGGTGGTAAATAATTTTTCAAAATACTTTTGAGAAAGAGAAAAATATTTTCCTCACAAACAGCCATCAGAGGCTCGAACCTGAGATAATAGATGTGCCTGTTTAGGTTGATACGCTTAGTTTGACGTGTTAGAGAAGTTAGCGGTAAATATTTGTGTAAAAATATTTGTCAAACAGACGACCCCACCAATGTGTCCTGGAGCTCCGATTCCCCAGAACCCCACCCTACTAGGGAAAGAGAGACAGGCTGGGAGTATGGATCTACCAGTCAACACCCATGTTCAGTGGGGAAGCAATTACAGAAGCCAGACCTTCCACCTTCTGCATCCCACAATGA
Source organism: Erinaceus europaeus (assembly GCF_950295315.1). Classification (NCBI taxonomy): domain Eukaryota; kingdom Metazoa; phylum Chordata; class Mammalia; order Eulipotyphla; family Erinaceidae; genus Erinaceus; species Erinaceus europaeus. The sequence goes on along the minus strand of NC_080163.1, from coordinate 196,946,877 downwards.
CCTTGGGTCCATACTCCCAGAGGGTTAAAGACTAGGAAAGCTATCAGGGGAGGGGATGGGATATGGAGACCTGATGGTGGGAATTGTGTGGAGTTGTACCCCTCTTATCCTATGGTTTTGTTAATGTCTCCTTTTTTAAATTAAACAAATTAAAATTAAAAAAATATTTGTCAAAATATTTTTGAGAAAGAGAAAACTATTTTCCTCACAGACAGCAACGAGAGGCTCGAACCTGAGATAACAGATGCGCTTGTTTAGGTCGGTAAGTTTAGTTTGACATGTTAGACAAGCCCCGGACCTAATTGACTGGGAGGTGGTGTAACTCCACACCCCCAGCCAGGGAAACATAGGATAAAAAGTCAGTGAAAATGGACACTGAATAGACTGACTGAAACGGAGGAATTCTTGACGTCACTCTCCTGTGGTCATCCGCTTGTCGCACAACCACTTCAGCTCAACCTTTGGGTGGTCGTGGTTTACTGATTCCTAAGCTGGACCCAAGGCAGACAGTTCTTCAGGCTGACCACGTCTGGACCTGCTCTCCAGGCTAGGCTGATCACATCCGGACCTGCTAGAGAGACCAGACTGCCTGCTAGGCTGACTAGACTACCAGACCTGCCCTAGGCTGACCACCAGCATCCGGACCTGCCAGAGAGACCAGACTGACCAGCCTGTTTAAGAGGACACCACTGATGAGACCTTAGTTCATAGGAGAGGTACCAGGGAATTGGGATTGTATGTGTATTGAATGAAGTGTTGTGACAGCATCATAAACAGCCCCGGTCTCATTAAAAGAGGGGAGGTATCCTCTCCTCCTGTCCGCCAACCTAATTTAACTCTCCAACCCTTTAATGCTCTTGTCAGGTTCAGTCAGTCCGTTCAAACCAAAGGCCTCACCCAAACCAGGCATGTGTGGGGACTAGGGGCTTAGACTTGGGTCCTTGAGCATTGTAACATGTGCGCTCAATCAGCTGTGCCAATATCTGGCCCCTTCTCTCTCTCTCTTTTTTGCCTTCAAGGTTATTGCCGGGGCTCGGTGCCTGCACCACGAATCCACTGCTCCTGGAGGCCATTTTTCCCTATTGTTACCCTGGTTGTTTTACCATTGTTGTGGTTATTATTATCGTTGTTATTGATGTTGTTGTTGTTGGATAGGACAGAGAGAAATGGAGAGAGGAGGGGAAGACAGAGAGGGGAAGAGAAAGATAGACACCCGCAGACCTGCTTCACCGCCTGTGAAGCGACTCCCCTGCAGGTGGGGGGCCAGGGGCTCGAACCGGGATCCTTCCGCCGGTCCTTGCGCTTTGCGCCACGTGAGCTTAACCCACTGTGCCACCGCCCAACCCCCCCTTTTAATATTTTATTTATTTTAGTAGAGACATAGAGAAACCAAGAGGGGTTGGGAAGATAGAGTAGGAGAGATGCAGAGAGACACCTGCAGCCCTGCTACACCACTCATGGAGCTTTCCCCCTGCAGGTGGGGACTGGGGGCTTGAACCGGAGTCCTTATGCACTGTAGCATGTACAGTCAACCAGATGAGTCACCACCTGCCCCCTCTGTTTGTTCCCCATTGCACCTCTGTGTTCCTTATGAGTCAAAACTCACTCCTACTGGGGCAAGGCACTGGTATATCAGGTAAGCACACACTGCCATGTAAGAGGGCCTGGGTTTCAAGCCTCTGGTCTCCACCTGCAGGTGAGATGTTTCACAGTGGACCTTCAGCTCAATGTTTCTCTTGTTCTCTATCCTCTATTTCTTTCTTTTCTTTTCTTTTTGCCTCCAGAGTTATTGCTGGGGCTTGGTGTCTGCACTACCAATCCACTGCTCCTGGAGGCTATTTTTCCCCTTTTGTTGCCTTTGTTGTTTATCGTTGTTACTGATGTTGTCGTTGTTGGATAGGACAGAGAGAAATGGAGAGAGGAGGGGGAAGACAGAGAGGGGGAGAGAAAGATAGACACCTGTAGACCTGCTTCACCGCCTGTGAAGTGACTCCCCTGCAGGTGGGGAGTCCGAACCGGACTCAAACCGGAAACCTTACGCCGGTCCTTGCGCTTCATGCCATGTGTACTTAACCCGCTGCCCTACTGCCCAGTCCCCCCTCTATTTCTCTCCGTCCTGTCAAATAATAGAAGAAAAAATTTTAAAGATAAAATAAAGTTGACTTATTTGGGTGGGGAGACAGCAGAACAGTCATGCAAAAGAAAGAGACTTCCATGTGTGAGGCTCTGAGGTCTCAGCTTCAGTCCCCAACACTAGCATGAACCAGAGCTGAGCAGTACTCTGGTAAAAAGAAAAAAAAAATGATTTGAAGTGTCTATGTGGGGTGGGGGGAAGGGAGAGAATATAGCACTGCTCAGCTTTCAAATATGGTGCTCCTGGAAACTGAACCTGGGTTTTTTCTTGATTCTCTGCTTGCTTTTCATAATTTTATCTTATCATGTATTTACTCATTATTATGTCAAATAGATTACATGCTCAGTTCTGGCATGTGGTGGTGCTGGAGCTCGAACCTGGGTCCTCAGGCATGCAAGGTCTGTGCTCTGACATAACAAACTATTTCCAAGCTCCTCCCCTCCATCTCTTGCCAAAACTCCTGCCATTCTCCCTTGTCTGGCTTCTCCCCTTAAACCTAGGGGAGAGAAAGAGGAGAGAGAGAGAGAGGGATTGATTGAGATTGATTGAGATTACAAGAGCCCTGCTCAGCTCTGGCTGATGGTGGTGCTGGGGATTGAACCTGGGACCTCAGAGCCTTAGACATGAGAGTCTTTTGCAGAAACATTATGCTGTCTCCCTAGCCATGAATTCTTTCTTGCCTCAGGGTCTAGACACTTGCTTTTCCCTCTGACTTAATTACCCCCCCCCCAAGTTTGTGTCCATCCACTGCTTTGTCTTTATCATGGTCCTGGGATTATCTCATGCGTCCTGTTTGCTCCTGAGTCTGACTGGCTTCAGAACAGGACCTGGCATTGGGGAATAGATGCTCAGTGGATATTGGCTGGGTGGAAGTAGAATAGCATAACGGTTATGCAAAGAGACTGTCATGCCTGAGGCTCCAAGGTCAATCAAGGTTCAATCCTCCTCTACACCACCATAAACCAGAGCTGAGCAGCGCTCTGGTAAAACAAACAAATAAACATATTCACAGTGGACATAGGCTGAAGGAATATCCTTCCTTCGTGCTACTGAGGAACTACCCTCCTTCTCACCAGCCACCTTCTCTGCCTCACGCAGTGCCAAAGGCGGGAAGGATGTCATTGTTTTTCTTTTTTCTTCTCATCTGACTTTTGCTCCTACATGATCCCACTACTTCCTGAAGACTCAGGAGGAAAGAGACAGACAGAGAGAGAGACAGAGACGAGGAGGAGACACCATAGCACTGTTCTACCGCTTATAAAGTTTCCCCTTCCTATGTTGATCTTGAACCTGGGGCTCAAATCCGGGTCCTTGATCATGGTAAAATGTGCATTCTACTTGGTGAGCCATCTCTCAGCCCCCTCATCTTTTCTTTTTCTTTCTTTTTTGCCTCCAGGGTTATCGCTGTGGTTCAGTGCCTGCACCACGAATCCACTGCTCCTGGTGGCCATCTTGTTTTCCATTGTTGTTATTTCTTTTCTTTCTTCTTTTTTTAAATATTTATTTTATTTTGTTGCCCTTGTTTTATTGTTGTAGTTATTGTTGTTACTGACGTCGTTGTTGTTGGATAGGACAGAGAGAAATGGAGAGAGGAGGGGAAGACAGAGAGGGGGGAGAGAAAGACAGACACCTGCAGACCTGCTTCACCGCCAATGAGGCGACTCCCCTGCAGGTGGGGAGCTAGGGCTCGAACAGGGATCTTTATGCCGGTCCATTAACACTTTGCACCACGTGCACTTAACCTGCTGCGCTACCTACCGCCTGACTCCCTTCTTTCTTCTTTTTTTAATTTTAAAATTACATTCATTTATTTATTTTTCTGCATTACTGGCTTGGAACATCTTGCCTTGTCCTTTTTTCTTTTTTCTCCAGGGTTATCGCTGGGGCTTGGTGCCTGCACTACGGATCCACGGCTCCTGGAGGCCATTTTCCCCAATTTGTTGCCCTTGTTGTCCTAGTTGTTGTTGCATAGGACAGAGAGAAATGGAGAGAGGAGGGGAAGACAGAGAGGGGGAGAGAAAGACAGACACCTGCAGACCTGCTTCACCGCCTGTGAAGAGACCCCCCTGCAGGTGGGGAGCCGGGGGCTCGAACCAGGATCCTTACGCCGGGCTTTGCGCTTTGCGCCATCTGTGCTTAACCCACTGCGCTACCTGCCAGCCCCCAATTTTTAAATTATATTTATTTATTGGATAGAGACAGCCACAAATCTAGGGGGAAGAGGAGAGACAAAGAGACACCTGCAGCCCTGCCTCACGGCTCATGACGCTTCCTCCCTGCCGGTGGTGCCCCAGGTCTTTAACCTGGGCTCTTATGCAAGGTAGTGTGTGTGTTCAACAGGGCGCACCCAGTCCCTGTGTCCCCTTTCACAGAGGTGCCACCAGCTGCTCTGAGTGCTGTGGCTCTGTCCTTGGTGCTGATCCGGCTCCCACTTCCGTCCTGACACCTGCTCCCTGCTGTTCTACCTGCACTCTGGCTCTTAGCTGTGAGTGGACACCTGGCCCTTTGATGAGCTTGGGGGCCCCTCCAGGGCAGGACCTCAGATGCTGAGGATGGCCGGGGACACTGGAAGCTCGCTCCCCTTGGGTGCAGGGATGAGAGTCAGTGTGTGTAAGTTCAGCTTGCGAGAGATAAGTGCTGATTCCCTGGCACCAGGCAACTTCATTGCCCAGACCTCAGCATGAAGGGGTCCTCTGGGTGCAAAGGGGAACTCACTCAGAGGGGTGAAGGGCTGTCGGTCCTTGTTTCTCCTCACAAGAAGGCCCTCTCCAAGATGGCAGAATGCCCACTCCTGGAGATGTCTCCCTGGGTGCGAAGTGGGCCTAGCCATTGTCTGCACCTGGGTTCAAATCTGAGCAACAGAAGGGAGTGCCAGGGCATGGGAGTGGGGGCCTCAGGTGCTGTGCTGCCTCTCTCTCTCTCTGAGCACTGTTCAGTTCTGATGATAGTACTGGGGATTGAACTTGGGACCTTGGAGCCTCAGGCTTAAGAATCTGTTTGCATTGCCATTATGCTGCCTCCCCAGCCCACTGTCTCTTCTTGAAAAAAAAAAATCAGCTGAGGAGCTGAATTTGTGGAATCAGCTGAGGAGTGAATTTGTGCATCCTTATGTTCATGTCTCTGGAAAAAGAAAAAAGAATAAGCATGGTCTCCTGTCCTCTATGGCCTGTGCACAGTGTTCTTATAGTTTCAGGGGCTGCCAAACCAGAGAATGGCAAGTGGGTGGACTTGTGTGCCTGTATGTACTTCCCTGATCTTTAAAATTTGTGGTCTAACATTCAAGTCCTTGATCCACTTGCAATTTACTTTTGTATTTGGTGAAATACAGTGGTTCAGTTTCATTCTTCTGCATGTTTCAACCCATTGTTTCCAACACCATTTGTTGAAGAGATTCTGCTTTTCCCATTTAATAGTCTGAGCCCCTCTGTCAAAGATTAGATGTCCATAGGTGTGGGGGCTCACTTCTGGGCTCTCAATTCTATTCCACTGGTCAGTGTGTCTATTCATGATCCAGTACCAAGCAGTTTTGATGACAATGGCCCTATAATACAATTTGAGATCTGGGAGTGTGATGCTTCTGGTTCTGTACTTTCTTCTCAAGATTGTTTTGGCAATTCTAGGTCTTTTCTGGTTCCAGATAAACATTTGTAGCATTTGTTCTATTCTCCTAAAAATGTGCTTGGGATCTTGATGGGGATAGCATTAAATTTGTAGATGGCTCTGGGTAGTATATTCATTTTGATGTTAATTCTTCCAACCCATGAACATGGAGTATCTTTCCACTTCTTTGTGTCTTTTTCAATTTTCTTGAGTAGTGACTTATAATTTTCAGTATACAAGTCTTTCACTTCTTTGGTTAGGTTTACTCCTAGATATTTTATTGTTTTTGTTGCTATAGTAAAAGGAATTGATTTCTGGATTTCAATTTCTTCTTAGTGTTTGCATAGAGGAATGCTACTGACTTTTGAATGTTAATTTTATAGCATGACACCTTACTGATGATTTCCAAAAGCTTCTTGCTGGATTCCTTAGGTTTTTCTGTGTATACTATCATGTCATCTGCAAATATGGAGAGTTTGACTTCTTCTCTTCCAATCTGTATCCCTTTAATTCCTTGCTCCTGCCTGATTGCTATGGCAAGAACTTCCAACACTATGTTGAACAGTAATAGTGATAGTGGGCATCCCTGTCTAGTACCTGATCTGAGTGGAAATGCTTCCAGTTTTTCACCATTGAGTATGATGTTGGCTGTAGGTTTGCTCTATATAGACTCCACTATCTTCAGGAATTTTCCATCTATTCCCATTTTTTGTAGTGTTTTGACCATAAAGGGATGTTGTATTTTGTCAAAGGCTTTCTCTGCATCTATTGATATGACCATGTGGTTTTTGGTCTTGCCTTTGTTGATGTGGTGGGTCACATTGATTGACTGATTTACGTATATTAAACCAACCTTGCATGCCTGGGATAAACCCCACTTGGTCATGATGAACAATCTTTTTGATATACTGCTGTATCCGGTTGGCTAGAATTTTGTTCAGTATTTTAGCATCTATGTTCATCGGAGATATTGGTCTGTAGTTTTCTTTTCTGGTTGTGTACTTCCCTGATATTACCTCAGGTCACACCACCTAGCAATACTCAATTGTCAGAAAAGTCATGATGCATTTTAGCTAGTTAACGTGGTAGTCCAGATGTGCAGTGGCCAGAGCACCGGAGTTCCCAAGTTTGATTCCAGGAACCATGTGAGTCAGAGATGCTTTGGTTATCTCTTTCTCTGTCTCTCTTTTGTGAAAACTAATAAAAACACCTGTAAAGGATATATTGCAGGGGCCAGGTGGTGATGCATCTGGATGTGTGCCTGTTACAATATTCAAGGGACCTGGGTTCAAGTCCCCGGTCCCCATTTGCAGGGGGGAAGCTGCGTGAGTGGTAAAGTGTCTCTGTCTCTCTTTCCCCCTTCCTCTCAATTTCTGGCTGTCTACCCAATAAATAAATAAAGACAATACATTTTTTGCCTCCAGGGTTATTGCTGGGCTCGGTGCCTGCACTATGAATCCACTGCTCCTGGAGGCTGTTTCCCCCCTTTTGTTACCCTTGTTGTTTATCGCTGTCATTGCTGTCATTCCTGCTGGATAGGACAGAGAGAAATCGAGAGGGGAGGGGAAGACAGAAGGGGGAAAGAAAGATAGACACCTGCAGACCTGCTTCACTGCTTGTGAAGTGACTCCCCCTACAGGTGGGGAACCGGGGGCTCGAAACAGGATCCTTCACACCGGTCCTTGTGCCTCATGCCATGTGCTCTTAGCCCACTGTGCTACCACCTGGCCCCGAAAATAAAATTTAAAAGAAATATATATTGCTAACTCGGAGCAGGGCAGTAGTGTACCTGGTAGAGCATACTTGTTGCTATTCACAAGGACCTGGGTTCAAGCCTCTGTTCCCACCTGCAGGGGGGAAGTTTCACTAGTAGTGGAGCAGTGCTGTGTGTGTCTCTCTTTCCCTCTTTTTTTTTTTTTTCTCTCTCTCTCTCCCTCCCTCCTCTATTCTCTCTATAAAAGCAGTTAAGGAAGAAAGAAAGGGAGTGCAGGCCCTGGGAGAGGTAAATTCTGACAGACACTGAGTCCTACTGAGAACCCTGATGGTCAAAAAGAGGGTGAGGAGGAGAGAGAAAGAAAGAAAGGAACGTGGACGAAGGAAGGAGGAGGAGGAGAATTAGAAACATGAGTGACCTTTGGAAAACACCTAAGGAAGGGGGCTCCGTGTTCCATAACTAAAAGCCAGCCAGGAACAGTGGGCAGGATTTCAGACCCGCCCTGAGTTCCTGGGAAGGGAGCCGGCTACACGTTGTAACCGTCACAGTCAAGCAACGCGTCAACCTTGACTGCGTAATGGAGCTGCCATATAAAACCAATAAGGATGGGGGTTCAGACAGTTCCCACACTGGGGTGCATGTCCCTGGGCCACAGTGTGGCCCCAAGCTCCAACAAAACAGACATTCCTTTGTCCAGGACCCCACCCTTCGTGTCTCTTTATCTAACGGTTAACTCGTGTCTTTCAACAAACAGTCTTTGTAATAAACCTATAATCTGAAAACGGCCTCCTGTGTTCTGTGAGTCATTCATTGCAGCAGATCAGTAGGCAGCAAAAGGGGGCCGTGGGAACCTGTGGGTTGTAGCGGTGGACTCCAGGCCCAGATAAGAGCCAGGGCTGGGGAAATAGCTCCGTCGGATAGTGCGCTGCTCTGCTATATGCAAAACCCGGGTTGAGACCAGCCCACCAGATTAAAGGAAGTTTCTGTGCTGCGGTGTCTTTTATTTATTTATATTTATTTTTATTTTGCCTCCAGGGTTATCACCGGAGCTCAGTGCCCACACTACGAATTCATGGCTCCAGGTGGCCATTTTCTCCCCTTTATTATTTATTTATGTATTTATTTATTTTTAATTGGATAGGATAGAGAGAAATTGAGAGGGGGAGGGGAAGACAGAGACGGAGAAAGACAGACACCTGTAGACTGGCTTCACTGCTTGTGAAGCATCCCCCCCACACACACACAGGTGGGGAGCTCAGAGCTCAAACCCGGATCCTGGCACAGGTCCTTGTGCTTAGTACTACATGCACTAAACCAAGCACACCATGGCCCAGCCCCCTTTATATATATATATATATATATATATTTTAATTTTATTTATTTATTCCCTTTTGTTGCCCTTGTTGTTTGTTTTACTGTTGTAGTTATTACTGATGTCATTGTTTGTTGGATAGGACAGAGAGAAATGGAGAGTGGAGGGGGAAGACAGAGAGGGGGAGAGAAAGATAGACACCTGCAGACCTGCTTCACTGCCTGTGAAGTGACTCCCCTGCAGGTGGAGAGCCGGGGACTCAAACCGGGATCCTCAAGCCGGACCTGGTGCTTTGTGCCACCTGCACTTAACCCGCTGTGCTACCACCTGACTCCCCCGCTTTATTTATTTATTAATATTAATTTATTTATTCCCTTTTGTTTCCCTTGTTGTTTTATTGTTCTAGTTATTATTGTTGTAGTTATTACTGTCGTCGTTGTTGCATAGAACAGAGAGAAATGGAGAGAGGAGGGAGAGACAGAGAGGGGGAGAGAAAGACAGACACCTGCAGACATGCTTCACCACCTGTAAAGCGACTCCCTGCAGGTGGGGAGCTGAGGGCTTGAACCAGGATCCTCACACCAGTCCTTGTGCTTTGTGCCACCTGCACTTAACCCGCTGCACTAACGCCTGAATCCCACTTTATTTATTTTTAATGAGATACAAAGAGATACATAGATAGGTAGATAGATAGATAGATAAATAGATAGATAGATATCAGAGCCCTGCTCAGCTCTGGCTTATGGTGGTGCTGGGGATTGAAACTGGGACCTCAGCGCTGCACCCCTGGGTCTGTCACCTGTGGGTTATTCTTTTTTCTTTATTTTTACCCCTTTTGTTGCCCTTGTTGTAGCCTTGTTGTGGTTATTGTTGTTGTTGATGTCGTTTGCTGTTGGACAGGACAGAGAGAAATGGAGAGAAGAGGGGAAGACAGAGAGGGGAGAGAAAGACAGACACCTGCAGACCTGCTTCACCGCCTGTGAAGCGACTCCCCTGTAGGTGGGGAGCCGGGGGCTCGAATGGGGATCCTTACGCTGGTCCTTGCGCCCTGCTGACACGTGCGTTTAACCCGCTGCGCTACCGCCCGACTCCCCACCTGTGGGTTATTCTGTGTCACAGGTGCTCCATGCTCATCTCCTGACATCCCGAGCATTCAGACATCAGACCGTAGCACCCGGGCAGGTGTGGTTTTCACCTCCACTTGGCAGTGTAGAGGCTAAGAAGCCTCCTCCAGGTCACCCCCTGGCTAAATACATGCTAGAGCTGGCTTGAGTCTGGGCACCTAACAGCTAGGACACACTGCCCTCTAGAGGCTGTTCTGATAATGCTAATAACAACCTCATGGGCGCTCCCTGCAGGAGGCCAGCACGTGGATGACCTGGCGTGGGTGTCACCAGTAAGAGTCCCAGTGCTTGTGAGATTCCTGTGGGGCAGAGAGCAACTGTCCCTCCAGATGCCCTGGCATCCTGGGGAACCTGCCCAGATCCTCCCACACCTGCCGACCAAGGATGGGACAGCTGCTGGGAAGTAAAGCGGTGGGAGGTTAGTACCAGAAGCAAAAGTCTCTTTTCAAACGACTTATTTCATTGACTTCATAGGAGATAACGTGTTTCAACAAAAGAGAGAGAGAGAGAGAAGCCAGAGCACCACATGTGGTTCCAGGGATCAAACCGGGGGGCCTCAGGCCGGCAAGTCCTGGGTGCTACCAGCTGAACCACCTCCCCTGCTGCTCAGCCGTCATTTCCCACCGGGTCCCACGGGCGGAGGCAGTGAGAAGGGGAAGCGGGCAACTAGGTTCCTGCTCATGAGGAGGCTGGGGCGGGGAGCTAAGGGGATGGCTTGAGGGTGCCCCCCAGGACGCCAGCCAGCAGGGGACCCAGAATGAGCAGGGCCAAGAGGCAGGGTGGCTGGGCAGCGGCAGAGACCACAGGGGGCGTGGTGGGGACAGGGGACTCGCGGGTCAACGAGCCCCGGTTGCAGAGGTCACCCGAGCAGCAGGAGCCCTGCAGGTCGATGCTGGACCAGGGGCTGGTGGTGCCCTTGATGGTGCAGGACGGCCGGTGGCAGGTTCTGATGAACACGGGGACTGAGAAGTTGCCTGGGGAGGGCAGTGAGGAGGGGTCAGAACTGGGGGGGCAGCTGCCCCTGACCCCCGCTGGGTCCTCCGATTTCCTGGCTCATGTCTCCTGGCCAGCCTGTCTGGTGCCCCGACCTCCAGGCAGCTCTGCCTCCACACCCCTCCAGTTCTCCCCGCTCCTCACCGACGGTCATCTGTCCATGGCCCTGGAAACAGACGCTCTGGTCCTGATGACACTGGACCCGACGGGCCTTCTCTGGGGTGCAGTCCTCCTGGTGGATCCCCACGCAGGAGTAACACTCGGTGCCACTGAGCGTCTGCGGGCTGGGCGCTGGGAGAGAGCAGACACGCTCAAGAAACGGCACGGTGGTGCAGGTTGTGCACTGCGCCAGGGGGACACCTAGCCTGAACCGCAGGGGTAGGGGGTGGCCTAGGCAGGAATCACAGGCCCCACCCACCTCGTGATCACAGGCCCCCTTGGCCACTCACATCCCGCCCACCTTATGAGCGCCCCGCCCCTTGTCATTCATCAGTTAGCACGCGACCTCGAGGCCCGCCCAAGCCACGCCCACTTTGTGGTATCCCCGCCCCATCAATACACCAGCCAATGACGTGAGTTCCAAGTCCCCCATGGCCCGCCCACGTAGCCATAGCCCCGCCTACGTCCCAATCGCCCCGCCCCTGGCCTCCAGGCCACGCCCCGCACACCTGGGCTCAGGTTGGGGACGCTGTCGTGCGACATGAGGTTGGCGTTGCACAGGTGGGTGTTGCAGCCCCGCACCGACGAGTAGTCGGGAGGCAGCGCGTGCTCACTGGTCAGCGTCTCGCCGGTCAGCGGGCCTGTCCAGCAGCCCTTCTGGACCACGGTGACCCCGGAGCGGTACCCTGCCGGCAGGTATGAGGGGATGGGCGGGCCTCTCCCTCCAGCCCCTCCCCTGCCTCCTACCAGCCCTCTCCTCCCAGTTCTGCTCTCTCCCCTCCCACTCCACCTCCCTGCAATCCAACTACCAGTCTCATCCATCCTTTTGATTTCTCTACCCTTCCTCCACCTTCTCCATGTCTACCCTTCTCAGCCACAGACAGAAGACAGACACCACAGCACCGACCCCCATCCCCGGGGCTTCCCTAGTTACCCTCCTTGGTGCTCCTCTGGCCTCTCCAACCCCTTCACCTCTGTCCTTATCCTTCTCTTTCTCCCTAATTTCTTTCTTCCTTTTTTTTTTAATTGAATAGAGACAGAAACTGAGAGGGAAGGGGGAGATAGTCTCTGTCTAGATGAGCATGTGAGTAGGAGCTCTCAGGGGCTTCTCTTGCTCTCTTTCTCTCTCTCTGCCTAGGTCACCATGTGAGTAAGAGGGGCTTCTCTCTCTCTCTGTCTCTGTGTGTCCGTGTGTGTGTGTTTCTCTCTCTCTCCTTCTCTGTATGTGTGTGTGTGTGTGTCTTCCTCTCTCTGTGTCTGTCTCTGTGTGTCCATGTGTGTGTGTGTGTGTGTGTCTCTCTCTCTCTCTCACTCTCTCTCCTCTGTGTGTGTGTGTGTGTGTGTGTGTGTGTCTTCCTCTCTCTCTCTCTGGGTCTAATATGTGAATGTTCTCAATCTCCTTGAATAAAGTTTAAAATTCCTGGGAGTTGAGCCGTAGCGCAGCAGGTTAAGTGCACGTGGCGCCAAGTGTAAGGACCGGCTTAAGGATTCCGGTTCGAGCCCCCGGCTCCCTACCTGCAGGGGAGTCACTTCACAGGCAATGAAGCAGGTCTGCAGGTGTCTGTCTTTCTCTCCCCCTCCTCTCTCCATTTCTCTCTTGTCCTATCTAACAAATGACAACATCAATAACAACAAAAGTAATAACTACAACAATAAAAAACAAGGGCAACAAAAGGGAAAATAAATAAATAAAATTTTTGAAAAAGTTTAAAATTCCTGAAAGAAAGAGAGAGAGAGACCTTCAGCACAGCTTCAGCGCTCATGAAGCTTCCCCCCTGCAGGTGGGGACTGGGGGCTTGAACCCAGGTCCTTATGCTTTATAACATGTGCACTCAATTGGGTGCACCACCACCTAGCACTCTCTCCCCAATTTCATCAGCATCCCCAAGCTCTGGAGCCCTACCCTAATCTCTCATCCTTGTCCCTGTCCCCCACCATTCCTCTCCCGCATCCTTCTTTCAGCCTCGAGTCCTCACCAGTGTTCAGGGACAAGACAGCCTCGGAGCAGCCATGGGAGCAGGAGACGCTGTGGAATTTGCTGACGCTGAGGTCAAAGGGGCCAGAGTAGACGTGTCGGAAGCTGTAGCACTGTAGGGGTCCTGAGGAGGGGGGTGAGAGGAGCCAAGGGTGGGGGTCCCATCAGCAAGTGAGGATTCTGCATCCCGCATCCCACTCTGCCCCCTCCAGGGAGGCCTGGCTGCTTTCTTAGAAGCGTGTCTGAAACCAGGCCTGGCCAGGGTTGCATCCACTTCAGGGCGGGGCAGGGAGTTTCTGCACCTGCCAGTCCGGTTTGTCTCTCCCTCCCCGCCTAGATCCACCCTTTCCCAGGAAATCCTGGAAGATTTACATAAAGGAGGAAGTGATTCATCCCAACCCTGTCTATCCATCCCTGAACTAATCTCATGATGAGCTAAAAGGATATCCATGGAAAACTCTATAGTACTGGCAGAGACATGCCATTTCTAGTGATAGTATTAGTATTATTAAATATTACTGCATAGCTGGGGTCTCATGCATGTAGGATTTCACCACTTTTTCATTCAGAGAGAAAGACAAAGGGTCGGGGGGAACAGCATAATGGCTATACAAAAATGACAACAACAAGGGCAACAAAATGGGAAAAAATGGCTTCCAGGAGCAGTGGCTTTGTAGTGTAGGCACCGAGCCCCAGCGATAATCATGGAGGCAAAAAAAAAAAGGGAGTCCGGCGGTGGCACAGCGGGTTAAGTGCTTGTGGCGCAAAGCACAAGGACCGGCGTAAGGATCCCGGATCAAGCCCCCGGCTCCCCACCTGCAGGGGAGTCGCTTCACAGGCGGTGAAGCAGGTCTGCAGGTGTCTGTCTTTCTCTCCCCCTCTCTGTCTTCCCCTCCTCTCTCCATTTCTCTCTGTCCTATCCAACAATGACGGCATCAATAACCACAACGTTAAACAACAAGGGCAACAAAAGGGAAAATAAATAAAGAAATATAAAAACCTTATAAAATTAAAGAAAGAAGTGTAAGGCTGAACGCCCAGAATTTAGACTTCTAGCCCGATAACAAATCAGTACCATTCTAATTAAGTGAAAAGGTCCACGATAAAACCCTCCCATAGAACTCCCCTCCCGCTGAGGTTGGAAAATAGCTCAGCTGGTAGATCATACACTTTACCATGCTCGAGGACCTGGGTTCAAGCCCCCGGCCACCACGCAGGAGCACCGAGCACAGGGAAGACTGGAGCAAGCAGTGCAGCAGTGCTGTAGTGTCTCATTCTCTGCCTCTCTCTCTCCCTCACTACCTCTCCTTTTCTCTTGCTATCTATGGTTGTAAGCAAGAAAAAGAAGAGAAGACAAAAGAGCTTGCTCAAGGTGGGAGAATCATGCAGGCATGAAGCCAAGTCAAGCCAGAACAATCTAAGTGTGTCCAGGAGGCAGCTCAGAGCTCAGGGGATGGAGTGTCCTCTGCAGGGCATGTGCCAAAGTGAGGCTGTGGTCCTCTCTCTCTCTCTCTCTCTCCCTCTCTCTCTCATTAATGGATAAGTAAATCTAAAAGAAGGAGGTGATGCAGGCAGTGAAGGAGGAGGAGAAGAAACATGGGCTGGGGATTCAGCATAATGGTTCTGTAAAAGACTTCCATGCCTGGGGCTCCTAGATCCCAGGTTCAGTCCCCCGAACCACCATAAGCCAGAGCTGAACTGTGCTCATGGGGGGGGGGGGATATAAATATGTAAAAGACACCAAAAGCAACCAACCAAACAAAACCAACAAGCAGACCTACAGGAACACACAGAAGTCATACATAGTGGGGGAGATTCCTTTTACAAAGAAAGTGAGCTTCAGGAGTACACAGAGCTGGGATGCATGTGTTCAAATGTGCAGACACTGAAAGCTGGGGTAGGAATCGGGCAGTGGTGCGCCCTGTTGGACTCACACATTACCATGCGCAGGACTTGACTTCAAGCCCCTCAGTCCCCACCTGCAGGGGGGAAAGCCTACAATTGGTGCTGCAGTCCTTGCTTTATCTATCTATCTATCTATCTATCTATCTATCTATCTATCATCTATCTATCTATCTGTCTATCTACCTATCTATCATCTATCTATCTATCATCTATCTATCTATCTATCTATCTATCATCTATCTATCTATCATCTATCTATCTATCTACCTGTCTATCTACCTATCTATCTATCATCTATCTATCATCTATCATCTATCTATCTATCTATCTATCTATCTATCTATCTATCTATCATCTATCTATCTCCTACCTCCCTCTACTTCTCTGTCTCTATCATAAAAGAAAGGAAAAGGGGGGAGTCAGACGGTGGCACAGCGGGTTAAACGCACGTGGCGCAAAGCACAAGGACTGGTGTAAGGATCCCGGTTCGAGCCCCCGGCTTCCCACTGCAGGGGAGTCGCTTCACAGGCGGTGAAGCAGGTCTGCAGGTGTCTCTTTCTCTCCTCCTCTCTGTCTTCCCCTCCTCTCTCCATTTCTCTCTGTCCTCTCCAACAACAACGACACCAATAACCACAACAATGTTAAACAACAAGGGCAACGAAAAAGGGAAGATAAATAAATATCTAAAAATAAAAAGAAACGGGGAAAGTAAGAAAGACTTATTAAGAAAAGGGAGGGAAAGGCATGGGAGAGGAGGAAGTCGGGGCAGAAGAGGACACATGAGGACAGAGACCCACAGGACACATCAAAGCTAACAGTGGACACAGAAAGGGAGCTCTCTTCCACAAATGAGCAAACCTACACCTGGGGTCCACAAAGACAGACAGACCCACAGAAGGGGAATAGGAGTGCCACGGAAATGCCCTGGGAAGAAGTGGGGAGCCGTTGGCTAGGGAGGTGGCACAATGATATTGCACTGAACTTGACAAGTGTGAGGTCCTGAGTTCAGTCCATGACAAAGCACGTGCCAGAATGATGACCTGATCTCTCTCTCTCTCTCTCTCTCTCTCTCTCTCTGTCTGTCTCCTATTCCTCCCTCCCTCTCATAAATAGGGAAATAAGGGAGGAAGATGAAGTGAAGGGAAGAAAGAGACCAGCAAAAGGGAGGGACAAGCAGAAAGAAGAAGTGAAATGATATCAGACTCCCCATCATTCTCTTGAAAACTAAGGAGTCCAGATCCCCAGACCCTGCCCACTCAGTCCCAAGGGTCCCCCATGCCCTCCTCCCTCACACCCAGGGGTCCCCAATCCCTCCTCCCCAACACCGATGGGTACTCAGTCCCTCTCTTATACTAAGGGGCCCTCAATCCCTCCTCCCTCATACTGAGGGTTCCCCAGTCCCCAGCCCCTCACATCCAGGGGTCCCCAACACCTCCTCCCTCAGACCTAGGGGTCATTTATCAGACCCATGGGTCCCCTCCCCCTCTTCCCTTAGACTCAGGGGTCCCCCAGTCCCTCCTCTCTCATACCCATGGGTTCCTCACCCCTCTTCCCTCAGGCCCAGGGGTCCCTCAGCCCCCTCACCGCTGGACTTTGCAGGCTGGGCGCCTGCCATGCTGAACACAGCCCCAATGAGGCAGAGCAGGCCGGCTGCGGGAACACCCATTGCAGGTTGTGGAGTGCAGACACCAAGGACAGCAACTCTCTCTGAGCTGGGCTGCTCGTCTCTGCTGAGCCCAGGCATCTGGCCCACCCAGCCCAGCCGGACTCCTGGCACCCCGCCCTGCCTGCTGATGTCCTCAGAGACAGTCATCAGGGAGTCTGAGGAATCTGACGGGGCAGCTGAGGAGGGAAGGTGGGGGCCTGGGTGCCAGGGTTGAAGGAGAGAAGCTGACAGCCGGGACCCCTTAATATGGAGGGGGGGGCACACTTTGTTTCTTTTTAAAAATATTTTATTTATTTATTTTCTCTTTTGTTGTCCCTGGTTTTCATTGTTGTTGTTATTGCTATCGATGTTGTTGTTAGATAGGAGAGAGAGAAATGGAGAGAGGAGGGGAAGACAGAGAGGGGGAGAGAAATATAGACACCTGCAGACCTGCTTCACCATCTGTGAAGCGAGTCCCCTGCAGGTGCAGAGCTGGGGGCTCGAACCGGGATCCTCACGCTGGTCCTTGCGCTTTGTGCCGTGTGCACTCAACCTGCTGCGCTACCTCCCGACTCCCACTTTGTTTCTTTTTAAACAATGCTATTATCTAACTAGCTAGCTAATTGAGTAATTGATTAGTGAAAAAAGAGGACTAGAGCATCACTCTGGCACTTAGGATTTTGGGGAACAATCTCTGGACCTCACACTTGCAAGTTGGACACTCCACCTTCCTGACTGCTGTCTCATTTCTCTCTCTCTCTTTTTCTTTTTTCTTTTAAAGATTCTATTTATTTATTAATGAAAAACATAGGAGGAGAGAGAAAGAGCCAGACATCACTCTGGTACATCTGCTGCTGGGGACTGAACTCAGGACCTCATGCTTGAGAGTCCACTGCTCTATCCACTGTGCCACCTCCCAGACCACTCTCTCTCTCTCTTTTCCTTCTTTTTATCTCCTAAAGTTTATTTATTTATTAGTAAGAAAAAGAGGAGGAAGGGAGACCGAGAACCAGAGCATTACTCTGGCACATATGATGTTGGGCATCAAACTCCGAACTTCATGGTTGAAAATCCAAAGCTTCAGGGGCCAGGCGGTGGCGCACCTGGTTAAGTGCACACATCACAGTGCACAAGGACCCAGGTTCAAGCCCCTGGTCCCCCCCTGTAGGTAGGAAAGCCTCACAAGTAGTGAAGCAGGGCTGCAGGTGTCCTATTTCTTTCCCCATCTCCCTCCCTCATCTCAATTTCTCTCTGTCTCTATCCAATAATAAATATATATATAATTTAATTTAATTTATTTATTTTCCTTTTTGTTGCCCTTGTCTTTTTATTGTTGTTGTAGTTACTATTGTTGTGATTGATGCTGTCATTGTTAGATAGGACAAAGCGAAATGGAGAGAGGAGGGGAAGACAGAGAAAGGGAGAGAAAGAAAGATAACTGCAGACCTGCTTCACCACCTGTGAAGCGAATCCCCTGCAGGTGGGGAGCCGGGAGCTCGAACCCGGATCCTTATGCTGGTCCTTGCGCTTTGCACCATGTGCGCTTAACCTGCTGTGCTACCGCCCAACTCACATAAGTAAATATATTTTTAAAAATAATCCAGGGCAGGGGAGACAGTATAATGGTTATGCAAACAGATTCTCATGCCTAAGGCCCCAAAGTCCCAAGTTCAATCCCCCATACCACCATAAGCCAAAGCTGAGCAGTGCTCTGGTGTTTCTCTCTCTGTGTGTCTCTCTCTGTGCATCTCTCTAAAAAATAAAATAAATAAAATTAAGGAAAAAAGAAAAAAAAATAATCCAAAGCTTCATGACTGAACTACTCCTGAAACGACTGTCCTTCTCTCCTTCCCTCCCACCCCCTCCCTCCATCCCTTCTTTTTCACATTTATTTATTTCATATGCAATAGAGTTTTAAAAATATATTTATTTATTTATTTATTTATTCCCTTTTGTTGCCCTTGTTGTTTTATTGTTGTAGTTATTACCATTGTCGTTGTTGGATAGGACAGAGAGAAACGGAGAGAGGAGGGGAAGACAGAGAGGGGGAGAGAAATAGAGACACCTGCAGCCCTGCTTCACCGCCTGTGAAGCAACTCCCCTGCAGGTGGGGAGCCGATCTTGAACCAGGATTCTCACACTGGTCCTTGCGCTTTGCGCCACCTGCGCTTAACCTATTGCGCTACCGCCCGACTCCCATGCAATAGAGTTTTACATGAAAGAGAACAGAAACAGAGCACCAGCCTGGTACAGATGGAGTTAGGGGTCAAACCAGTATTCTCCGGCATACAAGTCCTATGTTCTACCATCTGAATTATGGCCAAGTCTTCTTTATTTTATTTTTTATTTTTAGAAAGACAGAGAGGGAGAGAGTGAAAGAGACCGCAGCACGGAAGCTTCCTTCCATGTGGTGGGGGCTGGACTCGAACCTGGGTCGCGCTCATGGCAAAGCAGCACACTATCCAAGTGAGCTATTTCATTGATCTGGTTTTTCTTTTTGGTTTGTTTTTTTTCTGTGGCACTGGGGCCTCACAGATGCACAATCTCACTGCTCCTAGGTTGAACATGTTTTTCATTCTTTTTTAAAAATTATTTTTATTTTTTATTTGCCGAATAGAGGCAGCCAGAAATCGAGAGGGAAGGGGGTGATAGAGGAGAGACAGGGAGACACCTGCAACACTGCTTCACCTCTCGCAAAGCTTTCCCCCTGCAGGTGGGGACTGGGGGCTCGAACCTGGGTCCTTGTGCACTGTAACATGTGTGCTCAACCAGGTGCACCACCACCCAGCCCCTTTGCATTCTTTTCATTTCAGAGAGAGACAGACAGAGACAGAAACACCACAGCATCTGGACCTTCCCCAGTGCCATGGCGTCTCTCCTGTGGGAACAGGGCCAGAAACCTGGCAGCACACACAACCAGACCCTCTCGCCCTCCCAGGTGAACTATGTGGATCCATGTGTCTGTCGCAAGCCCTTCCTGCCCTGTGTTCCAGTCTGAGGTTGACACACCTGGCATCTTGATTTCTCTTCCTCCACCAGACAGACACACAGCACTCTGATCCTCAGACCCACACAGCCTCCAGACCAGAGGCATCGACATCCCCCCCCCGCCCCACTGCCTTCTGGGGCCCCCCACACCCCTCCCGCTGTGCCCTCAGCCTCATACACCCCAGCTCACAAACCCGGAAGCCACAAACACAAACAAATGCCAGATGCACAGGATACCCCCCGGGAGTCATTTAATAAATGTACAAGAGAGCCAGGGAGATAGTCCCGTGGGTAGAGCACAGGACGTGCATGTCTGGTGTCCTGGGTTCCACCCCTGACACTGCACGGGCCAGAATGTGGTTTCTTTTACTTCCACAAAGGTAAATAAGATCGGGGAGTGGGCTCAGTCTGTTAGAGCACCAGCTTGCATGTCTCGGAGCTCAGAGGCTGCAGGTTCAGTCCCCAGCACCACCTGATGTCAGTGCTGAGCAGGGCTCTGGTCTCCTTTTCCTTCCTCTTTCATTCTCTCTCAAATAAATACATTTTTAGTAAATCCTTATTATTTTTTAGTATTTTTATTTTATTTATTTTTTTACCAGAGCACTGCTCAGTTCTGGCTTATGGTGGTAGGAGGGATTGAACCTGGGACTTTGGAGCCTCAAGCATGAGAGTCTCTTTTCATAACCATTATGCTGTCTGCCCCTGCTCTTTTAAAAAAACATATATTTTTGTGAATAGAGACAGAAGCTGAGAGAGGAAGAGGGGAGAGAGAGACAGACATCTGCAGCACTGCTTCACCACTTATGAAGCTTCCCCCCCTGCAGGTGGGGAGAGGGAACTTGAACTCGGATCCGTGTGCATGGTAATGTGTGTGCTTTACGAGCTGCACCACCACCCAACCCCTTTTAGGAGATAGTTAAGAACATGTGTTTCTGAGATTATTTTTCTAATATTCTACTATTGTTTCTAAACACTTTAATTACTTGTTGGTATGTAAACACTGTTCATTTTCTTCTCTTTTCTTTTCTTTTTGCCTCCAGGGTTATTGCTGGGGCTTGGTGCCTGCACCACGAATCCTCTGCTCCTGGAGGCCATTTTTCCCATTTTTGTTCCCCTTGTTGTCCTTATTGTTGTTATAGCAATTGTTGTTGGATAGGACAGAGAGAAATGGAGAGAGGAGGGGAAGACAGAGAGGGGGAGAGAAAGATAGACACCTGCAGACCTGCTTCACCGCTTGTGAAGCGACTCCCCTGCAGGTGGGGAGCCGGGGGCTCGAACTGGGATCCTTACGCCGGTCCTTACACCTTGTGCCATGTGCACTTAACCTGCTGCGCTACCTCCCAGCCCCCATTTTCTTTTATTTTCTACAGAACTGTATCCACAAGCATGGGTGATTTAATCACTCCCAAATTACCTTTTATGTTTTTTAATTTAGAGAGAGAGGGTCTGGGCAGTGTGTACCAGTTAAATGCACACAGTACTGTGCACAAGTAAACTGGATTTGAGCCCCCGCTCCCTACCTGTGTGTGTGTGGGATGCTTAACAAGCATTAGAGCAGGTCTTCTGGTGTCTGTCTTTCTTTCTGTATCTATCTACCCCTCCCCTCTCAGTTTCTCACTGTCCTATCCAGTGAAATAGAAAAAAAGGAAGAAGTGGCCACCAGGAGAGGTGGATTAGTAGTGCCGGCACTGAGCTCCAGTTATAAAACCAGGGAGGCAAAAGGGCAAAAGAGAGAGAGAGAGAGAGAGAGAGAGAGAGAGAGAGAGGGGGAGGGAAAGAAACAGTCTCAGTCTCAGTGTCTGGACCTCAAGCACGGCAAGGCAACACCCGCCTGTGTGAGCTAGCTCTCAGGCCCCTGAAATGATAGCCATTTCTGAAAGCTTCTTATTGTTTGCCTTAGCTCATCTGTTTGTTTTCTTACCACACCACATGCTACTTGAAGTCATAGGGGATTCGTCTTTCTCCATCTGGTTTCTTTCACTCAGCAGAATCACCCTCTTGATCCACCCATGCTGTTCAGATGATTAAAGGAATGAATGAATGAATGAGATTAATGAATCAGATTAATGAGAAGAATAAATGAATGAGCTACAGCATCAGAAAATGTTGAGAAGACGTGGAGACACAGCCAGAGGGGTACCCTGGCCGCCAACAGCCCTACACACACACACACACACACACACACACACACACACACACACACACACACACACACCATGATAGACCCACAGGGACATTCAGAAACCAGGCAGGTGAGAACACTCGGACAGGCAGAAATGGCAGGCAGCCCAGGGGTACCCTGGCCACCAACAGCCCTACACACACACACACACACACACACACACACACACACACCATGATAGACCCACAGGGACATTCAGAAACCACGCAGGTGAGGACACTCGGACAGGCAGAAATGGCAGGCAGTCCAGGCGAGCACTTCCTGAGCCTCTCTACTGCTTGCTGGGCCAGGCCTGTTCTCTGGGCTGTGTAAGGAGGAGCCCAGACCGGAACCGAGACCTGGACCTCCAGATGAGTGGGGCAGAGTCAACATAATGACAGTAATCAGGACAGACTAATTTTCTGGTTCTGGGGCTTCCCCTGGTTCCTTGGTGCTTTCATACGGAGTTGGGGCTTGAACCCAGGGGGCCTCAGCATAGCAAGGCAGGAGCCTTACAGAGTGAGCTATCTTCCAGCCCCCCCACCACATCAATGGTCCACTGAGCCGGACTAAATTCTACTCGGTGTTCTTCCTGATTACAGGCCCCCAGTCTCCCTTTTCTTTCATTTTTGTTACCTAGTAATGATGGGGGTGGGGGAGGCAGTGGTGCACCTGGTTAAACACACACATTACAGTACGCAAGGGTCTAGGTTCAAGCCCATGGTCCCCACCTGCAGGGGGAAAGCTTCATGAGTGGTAAAGCAGGGATGTAGGTGTCTCTCTGTCTCTTTCCCTCTCTATCCCCCCTCCCCTCTCAATTACTCTGTCTCAATCAAATAATAATAAATAATCAAATAAATACATTTTAAAAATCTCTATTTATTTATTGGCTAGAGACAGCCTGAGATTAGATTAAGAAGGAAGGGTTTTTTTTTTTTTTTTTGATAGGACAGAGAGAAACAGAGAGGATGGGGAGACAGAGAGGGGGAGAGAAAGAAAGACACCTGCAGGCCTGCTTCACCACTTATGAAGCAACTCCCCTGCAGGTGGGGAGCCGGGGGCTTGAACCAGGATCCTTGCATGAGTTCTTGTGCTTTGTACTACATGAGCTTAACCTGGTGCACCACCCACTACCCCGGCCCACTGTAGATAAATCTTTAAAATAATAAAAACCCTCCTAAGGGGGCCAAGAGATAGTTTGCTGAGAAAAGCAAACCGTTTACCATGTGGCAGGAACCGGGTTCGAGCCCCCAGTCATGACATGGTGTATCTTGCAAGAGGGAGACTTCCTGAGTGGTGGAGCAAGGGTGGGGCAGTTTCTCTGTCTGTCTCTCTCCTTGTCATCTCTCACCCTCTAGCTAGAGAGAAAAATGAGTCTGCCTGGAGCAGTGGAATTGTGGAGACCCAGTACAAAACATGATGGCAAAATAAATAAATAAAACGTAAAATAGAAACAAGAACCAACTCTTGGTATTCTCTCTCTAGTGAAGTAGATAAAACACATCTTTAAAACTCACTGGAGTGGAGCTCAGTCTTTCTCACCTATTGCAACATTCTCTTACAAATATTTTTTATCGGGAGTCAGGCGGTAGCGCAGCAGGTTAAGTGCACATGGCGCAAAGCACAAGGACCGGCACAAGGATCCTGGTTCGAGCCCCCGGCTCCCCACCTGCAGGGGAGTCGCTTCACAGGCGGTGAAGCAGGTCTGCAGGTGTCTATTTCTCTCTCCCCCTCTCTGTCTTCCCCTTCTCTCTACATCTTTCTCTGTCCTATCTAACAACGATGACATCAATAAAAACAACAACAGTAACTACAGCAACAATAAAAAAAATAAGGGCAACAAAAGGGAAAATAAATATAAAAAAATTTTAATCTAATTTTATTTACTTTTTTGTTTTGGTTAGAGACAGAAACTGAGAGGGAAGAAGGAGCAAGTGAGTGAGCGAGAGACAGACAGACACTTGCAGCACTGCTTCACACATGTGAAGCTTTTTACTTTCCAAGTGAGGACTAGAAGCTTGAACCTGGGTCCTCGAGGACTGTAACGCACACGCTCTACTGGGTGTGCCACCACCCAACACCCTATATATATATATTACTGTTTTCATAGGAGAGAAAGATTTATATGGGATAAGAGAGAGAAGCCAGGGAGATAGGGCAGCTGTAGTAGCTGGGACTTGCATGCCAGAGCTCCAAGGTTCAGTCCAGGGCTCGAGCCTGGCACCACTGATGACCAGAGTGGAGCAGTTCTCCAGTCAGGGACAAACACTCTTCTAGGCACCTGGGGTTCCAGGATCGAACCGGGAGGCTCTGGAGCTCTACTAGCTGAGCCGTCTCCCTGACACATGGCCCAGCAGGTCTCTGCGGCAGAGCCCCAGGCCCTGTGGCCCCACACTCACACACAGCAAAGCCCTCCTGGCCCTCCCTCCCTCCTGGGGAATCCCTGCCTGGCATCCCTGTCCCACCCAGCAGGCCTCTGGCTGCCCCAACCTGTTCAGCACCTCAGTTTTTCCTGACACTCTGGTCCCTGCCTCTGGGACAGGCCATCTGGCATACTCTGGGTAGGGTGGGGCTCAGCCCCCAGGGGACAGCAGGTGGCTGAGTCACCGGAGTCTGGGGGTGGTGTAGTCTCGGAGGCTGAGGACTGAAGGGCCAGTGGAGGAAGTCAGGCTGTGAGCCAGGGGCAGCCGGGGAGCTCCAGGAGACAAGGGGGGGCCTCAGCCTGGCAGCCAGGGGGCTTGAACCAGGATCCTTAGGCTGGTCCTGTACTTTGAACCATGTGCACTTAACCCACTGTGCTGCTGCACTACCACCTGGCCCCCTCATCCCTTATTTTTAAAAAACAACTTAAGTTCTATCAACGCAACGAGTACCACCTCAGCATGCTTCACTTCAGACTGTGTCCAGAGACGTCAGGCGTGGAATGTCAACCCTTCAGCCTCATTACTCGGGTGAGACCTTTCTTTTCATAGGATTCTCTAATTCCATTCCAGGTGGTTCACTTCCTAACAAAGTCCCAAAACCTAGATATAGACCAGGTCCACTGAGATAGAGCATATGTTCACACGTACCCGTAAATTAGGGCAAAATATATACCTGAAAGCAAAAATACACAATAGTCTGCAGTGAATCAGTATCAAGTTCCTTATGAAATAGTATCTAATTAGATTTAGACACCCTCTTCACCTATTTACTATTGCATTTATCTCACTCACTCCAAAGCTAACCTTATCAAAGCAAGGACTGCAAAAGCTGAATAAGGGCAAGAGACTGGCATACTTTAATGATGACTCTCTAGTCACTATCAGGCCACCCCATCAGCTGGGGCCCGATTCAGAGAGTCCTGAGATTCCCAAACAGACATGATGGGCCTAGACCTCTTGCCTTGTTACCAGTCATCTCTATCAGGAACAACAAAATAGACCCCTTTGTGGGCCCCCCATAGGACCTTGCCCTCAACTTGGATCAACAACGGTAGAGAATGTTCCATCCTCTGAAGGGAGGCTGGAAGGAAGATGAGGAAGATGGGTCCTGATATTGGGGCAGCTTGGAACGTTCCTACTCATGACCACAGAATGTGAACTCAGATCTACAGGCATGTAGAGGTCACACAGGCTCCTAAGCTGAATATGGGCCCCAGATCAAATCAAATAGATGGGGTTTACAGTCAACAATATTTATACCCCCTTTCCCATTTTAGGGAGCTACTCTCTCCCCTGATCCAGCTTTCTGTTCCTTTTCCAGCCATGACATCATCTCCCCAGACAATAACTTGGATCCACCTGTATATCAGATGCCAGGCTCAGAGGAAAAAAAAAAAAAACTAGTACAGTCATGGGCCCTTTGGAATATAATTAAAATATGCCTACTAGCTATCTACAAAATGGAGGACCCCCCCAACTCTTCATCTGCACTATTCTAGTCTTTAGGTTCATGATTGGTCAACAATTTGTTTGGCTTTGTATGTTAACTCTCTTTTCAGCCACCAGGTTCCAGATGCTAGCATGATGCCAACCAGACTTCCCTGGACAGACAACCCACCAATGTGGCCTGGAGCCCCGCTTCCCCAGAGCCCTGCCTCACTAGGGAAAGAGAGAGACAGGCTGGGAGTATGGATCTACCTGTCAATACCCATGTTCAGTGGAGAAGCAATTGCAGAAGCCAGACCTGCTCAACAATTTGTTTGGCTTTGTATGTTAATTCTCTTGTCAACCACCAGGTTCCAGATGCTAACATGATGCCAATCAGACTTCCCTGGACAGACAACCCCACCAATATGTCAGCGGGGAAGCAATTACAGAAGCCAGACCTCCCACCTTCTGCATCCCACAGTCACCTTGGGTCCATACTCCCAGAGGGATAAAGAATAGGAAAGCTATCAGGGGAAAGGATGGGATATGGAGATCTGGTGGTAGGAATTGTGTGGAGTTGTACCTCTCTTATCCTACGGTTTTGTTAATGTCTCCTTTTTTAAATAAATGAAATAATTAATAAAATAAAGACAAGCAAATAAAAAAAAGGAGCCAGACCTTCCACCTTTTGCATCCTACAGTGACCTTGGGCCCATTCTCCCAGAGGGTTAAAGAATAGGAAAGCTATCAGGGGAGGGGAAAGGATACAGAGTTCTGGTGGTGGGAATTGTGTGGCGTTTACCCCTCTTTTCTAATATTTAATTTTTAAATGTTTATTTATTTCCTTTTGTTGCCCTTGTTGTTTTATTGTTGTAGTTATTGTTGTTATTACTGATGTCGTTGTTGTTGGATAGGACAGAGAGACATGGAGAGTGGAGGGGAAGACAGAGAGGGGAAGAGAAAGACCTTCTTCACCGCTCGTGAAGCTTCCCCCCTGCAGGTGGGGAGCCAGGGTCAAACCCAGGGTGTCGTGCACGGTGATGTGACAAAGTGCTGCACCTGCCCAGCCCCAAGACTGTCATTCCTAACCAGACTGGGCGGGGAGCTCACAGCCGCCCGCCAATTCTACTCAGATTGCTGGCTTTATTCTTTTTTAAATTATTTTTTTTAGACACATAGAAAAGAGACTTCCTTCCATGCACTGGGGGCCTGGCTTGAGCCTGGGTTCAAATAAGCCTTGAACCATATTTGAACATGACCAAGCAGCACACAATTCAAATGAGCTACCTTTCTCTCTCACTCTCTCTCTCTCTCTCTCTCTCTCTCATTTTAAATTTTATTTGTGACTTAGTATTGAGTTACAAAATTTAAGATAACAGGGATATAATTCCACACCTTTCTCACCACCAGAGTTCTGGGTCCCCAGACCCTCCACTGGAAGCTGCAGTGGTTCTCCCAAGTTGTAGATATGTGTTGACTGTTATTTCTACAACTATCTAT
Source organism: Erinaceus europaeus (assembly GCF_950295315.1). NCBI lineage: Eukaryota > Metazoa > Chordata > Mammalia > Eulipotyphla > Erinaceidae > Erinaceus > Erinaceus europaeus. The sequence continues at coordinate 196,919,816 of NC_080163.1, read as the reverse complement.
GTTATTTACATATGCCTTTCTTAAAAAAGAATCTATTTATTCATTCATGAGAAAGATAGGAGGAGAGAAAGAACTAGCCATCACTCTGGTACATGTGCTGGTGGGGGTAGAACTCAGGACCTCATGCTTGAGAGTCCAGTGCCTTAGCCACTGTGTCACCTCCCGGACCACAATATATATGCCTTGGGGGTTGGGCAGCAGCGCAGTGAGTTAAGCGCACATGGTGCAAAGCGCAAGGACCGGCTTAAGGACCCTGGTTCGAGCCCCTGGATCACCACCTGCAGGGGAGTCGCTTCACAGGCAGTGAAGCAGGTCTGCAGGTGTCTATCTTTTTCTCCCCCTCTGTCTTCCCCTCCTCTCTCCATTTCTCTCTGTCCTATCCAACAACAATGACAGCAATAACAATAATAACCACAACAATAAAAAGGGCAACAAAAGGGAAAAAAAATATATATATATGCCTTTTTTCCCCCTCTAAGGTCCTGACATCTCTTCCCTGCCAAGTCACATCCACACCTGTTACTACTTTTTTTTTTTTTTTTTTGCCTCCAGGGTTATTGCTGGGGCTCAGTGCCTGCACCATGAATCCACTGCTTCTGGAGGCCATTTTCCCCCCTTTTGTTGCCCTTGTTGTAGCCTTGTTGTGGTTATTATTGTTGTTGTTGATGTCGTTCGTTGTTGGATAGGACAGAGAGAAATGGAGAGAGGAAGAGAAGACAGAGAGGGGGAGAGAAAGACAGACACCTGCAGACCTGCGTCACCGCCTTTGAAGCGAAACCCCTGCAGGTGGGGAGCCGGGGGCTCCAACCGGGATCCTTACTCCGGTCCTTGCGCTTTGAGCCATGTGCGCTTAACCGGCTGCGCTACCGCTGGACTCGCAATAGATTTATTCTTATGTCTTTATGGATAGAGACAGGCAGAGAGAAATTAAGGAATGGGGGAGATAGAAAAGGAGAAAGACAGTGAGACAACTGAATCATTGCTTCACTGCTAGTGAACCTGTTCCCCCTGCAGCTGGGGACTGGGGGCTTGAACTCTGTCCTTGAGCTTTCTAATATGTGTGCCCTACCAAGTGTGCAGCCACCCAGACTTTTTTTTTTTTTTGCCTCCTCCAGCGTTATTGCTGGGGTTCTGTGCCTGCACTACAAATTCACTGCTCCTGTGGCTTTTTTTTTTTGATAGGACAGAAAGAAATTGAGAGGGGAGGGGAAGATAGAGGAGAGAGACAGACACCTGCAGACCTCTTTCACAGCTTGTGAAGCTACCCCCTGCAGGTGGGGGACCCTGGGCTCGAACTGGGATTCTTAAGAGGATCCTTGCACTTTGTACTGTGCATGCTTTACCCGGTGTGCCTGTCCCCCCCATTTATTCTTTTAAAATATTTTTGTTTGTTTGTTTGTTTGTTTTTTGCTTCCAAGGCTATCTCTGGGGCTCAGTGCCTGCACCACGAATCCACTACTCCCGGTGGCCATTCTTTTTTTCCATTGTTGTTATTGTTGCTTTTACTGTTGTTGGATAGAACAAAGAGAAATTGAGAGAAGGAGGAGGGTAGACAGACAAGGGGAGAAAAGACAGACAACTGCAGACCTGCTTACGAATCAACCCCCTCCCTGCACGAACTGGGATCCTTGAGCCAGTCCTCGTGCTCTGCACTGTGAGCTCAACCCGGTGCACCACCACCCAGCCTCATAAATATGCTGTTTTTTTTTTTTGTTGTTGTTGTTTTGCTTCCAGGATTATCACTGGTTCGGTGCCTACGAATTCACTGCTCCCGGTAAACATGTTTTTAACGGGTCAACAAGTTAGCTCACCTGCTCATCTTGTTTTGCCCGAGACCCCAGCTCTAACCTGGCCCCACAGCACTGGGAAGAAGCTTTGTTGATGTGGTCTCTTTCCTACTCTCCCGCAGCTTCTCTGTCTCTGTCATTCTGAGAAAGTCAACCTGGAGTGAGGAAACCTCAGCAATGACAAAAGCATGGGGAAAAATACACATACATATGGAACCAGGAAATAGCTGAGTGGGTAGAATGCACATCTTACCATGAATGAGGACCTGAGTTTGAATCCCGACACCGTATGGAAGCAGCATGGCTGGCGTGAGGGATCTTCTCAGGTGGCGGAGTGGTGCTGTAGTGTCTTTCCTCTCACCTCTCCGTCTCTCTCTCCCTCACACTAAAGGAAGAAGAGTGAAAGAGGTTGACACCAGATGCCACTCTATCGTATCACACATTAACAAGACCCTGAGCTCATTTCCTGGTGCTGCTTTAAATATATACACATGTATGTCTTAATTTAAAACTTAAAAAATTTACAATTTGTTTGGCTTTGTATGTTAACTCTCTTTTCAGCCACCAGGTTCCAGATGCTAGCGGGATGCTGACCAAACTTCCCTGGACAGACAACCCCACCAATGTGTCCTGGAGCTCTGCTTCCCCAGAGCCCTTCCCCACTAGGGAAAGAGAGAGACAGGCTGGGAGTATGGATCCACCTGCCAACACCCATGTTCAGCAGGGAAGCAATTACAGAAGCCAGACCTTCCACCTTCTGCAACCCACAATGACCCTGGGTCCATGCTCCCAGAGGGATAAAGAATAGGAAAGCTATCAGGGGAGGGGGTGGGATACGGAGATCTGGTGGTGGGAATTGTGGGAGTTGTACCCCTCTTATCCTGTGGTTTAGTCAATGTTTCCTTTTTATAAATTAAAAAAATTTAAAAAAGAAAAGTTCACACAAAAAATTAACAAGAGACATGAGCTGGAGAGATATCTGTCTGGGCAGGGCTCCTGGCTTGCTTGCCATGGGCACAGCTCAGGTCAGAGCCGCGGCACCAAGTGGGAGGGGCTGTCGCACTGGAGGGGGGGGGACACAGAATTCTGGTGTCTTCCTCTCTTTATCTCCATGTGTTTCTCTAGCTGAATCAAAATGCAGCCTGGGGTGACAAAATCTCACATGCACACAGTCCTGCTCTGAGATCAATAAACTTCTATGATGGACAGACAGACAGGCAGACAGACAGCTCTTCTCAGGCCACATGTGGCACCAGGGGTTGAAGCCAGGGACTTCACACTCGCAAAGAAAAGAAAAAAAAGATGTGTTTTATCTCTGAACCAACATTTACTATCTTGTCTGGTTTTATTGATTTTACTTTAAGATTTTATTTACTGACATGAGAAAAACAAAGGAAAGAGAGAGAAAACCAGAGCATCATTCTGGCACATGTGATGCCAGGGATTGAACTCATGCCTCATGCATAGTCTCTGGTCACTGTGCCACCTCTTAGGCCACTTTTGTTTGTTGTTAATACTCAGTTTTTCTTTTAATTTAATATTTTCCTGTTAAGTCTTATACTTGTTTCCCATTTTCCAGTCCTGATTTCTTGTTTGTTTGTTTTTAACCTTGTGACAGGTGTCAAATAGGGTTAACATTTCATCTTAGAGGCTTTGAACATCTTAAAATGAAATAATGTAGGGGTAACGATTCATGGCGACATTTCAGAAACAATAACAAACACGGTCCACAGTAGTATAATTAACAGACTGTTCTACCGTGATCTTTAATTCCCATCTACCTACATTCTTTGAAGATTACTAGTGGCTATGGGCTACTCATTATTATATGGTGAATTGTGCCAAGTGAAAAGGCCCGAGGACGTAAATTAGAATTCAATAATTTGCTCTGCTATATTTCATTATTAGCAGGAAGCACTACCAGCTGGAATACAAAACATGGAATGTAGCCAATATAAAAACACCAAAAGGTATTTTGTTTTTGGGTCATCACTGGGTTTTCACCTGGCCAATTTTTTCAGATGGAAAGATAAAGAGAGAGGTTGGGCGGTAGTGCACCTGCTTGAGTACACATATTACCATGCACAAGGACCCGAGTTCAAATCCCCCCCCCCCAGCCCTCACCAGCAGGGAGAGAGCTTCTCAAGCAGCGAAGCAGGGCTGTGGGTTCTCTCTCTCTCCCTCTTTCTCTCTCTCTTGTTTCTCTCTCTCTCTCCCTCTCCCTCTATATGTCCTTTTCTCCTCTTAATTTCTCTGTCTCTATCAAAGAAAATAAACCTTTAAAGATACAGACAGACACAGAGGAAGTAGAGGGAAGGATACTACAGCACAGACACTTCCTCCAGTGCATGGGACACAGGGCTCCAGCCTGGGTTATGTGCACTCAGTAAGTGAGCTGTCTAGATGAACTATCTTGCTAACCCACCAAAGGGTGAGTGTGCGGGGACCAGGCGGTGGCGACCCGGTTAAACGCACATACTACAGCTCAAGGACCTGGGTTCAAGCCCCTGGTCCCCACCTGCAGGGTGAAAGCTTCATGAGTGATGAAGCAGGGCTGCAGATGTCTCTCTATCTCTCTCCATCTCTACCTCCCCTTCCCCTCAATTTCACTCTGTCTCTATCTAATAAAAAATAAAGTAAAAAAATTTAAATATTTTATTTTCCCTTTTGTTGCCCTTTTAAAATTATTATTGATAGTTATTATTGATTAATTGTTATTGTTGGATAGGGCAGAGAGAAATGGAGAGAGGAGGGGAAGACAGAGAGGGGGAGAGAAAGACAGACACCTGCAGACCTGCTTCACCGCCTGTGAAGCGACTCCCCTGCAGGTGGGGAGCCGGGGGCTCAAACCGGGATCCTTACGCCAACCCTTGCGCTTTGCCGCTGCGCTACTGCCTGACTCCCAAAGGGGTGTGTGTGTGTGTGTGTGTGTGTGTGTGTGTGTGTGTGTGTGGTGTGTTCAGGGCACTGCTCACACTGCTCAGCTCTGATTTTGGTGGCACTGAGGACAGAACTTTAGTCCCTCACTAGAAGTCCTTTGTTACATAACCATTATGCTATGTTCCCCGTCCTAAAGGATAATTTAAATAAGCTGCTTTGTATATCAAATGAAAAAAAGCTGCTCCTTGTTCAGAAACACGGGGTAATTCAGATTTTATGGCTTTCAGCTTCTGGTGGTTCTTGTCCCGGTAAATGGGAAACAGGTGCTGTGCTACCAAACCTGTTGGAAGAAGGCACTTTAGCGCCATCTTGTGGAACATGACTGTAATAAGCTACAGATGGTGGCGGGGATTTTGCTACCAGGTTGTCACTGGGGCTTGGTAACTGCACAACTCCACCAGTCACGATGGCCATGTCCTTTTCTATTTATTTATTTATTTATTTATTTATTTATTTATTTATTTATTTATTTATTTATTTATATGCATTTACCAGAGTACTGATCATCCTGTCTTCCTCCCTTTTTATATTTACTGATTTATTTTCCCTTTTGTTGCCCTTGTTGTTTTAACATTGTTGTGGTTATTGTCATCGTTGTTGTTGGATACGACAGAGAGAAATGGAGAGAGGAAGAGAAGACAGAAAGGGAGAGAAAGATAGACACCTGCAGACCTGTTTCACTGCCTGTGAAGCGACTCCCCTGCAGGTGGGGAGCTGGGGGCTCGAACCGGGATCCTTACGCCGGTCCTTGCGCTTCGCACCACGTGCGCTTAACCCGCTGCGCTACCGCCCGACTCCCTGCTCAGCCCTGTCTTATGGTGTGGCAGGGGATTTAACATGGGACTTTGGAGCCTCAGGCACGAAGTTATGTTTACATAACTATGATTCTATCTACCCCACACTAGAATTTTTTTAATTATGTATTTATTTATTTATGCATAGAGACAGAAATTTAGAGGGAAAGACGGGAGAGATACACACACACCTGCAGCACTGCTTCATCACTTATAAATCTTCTCCACCTGCAGGTGGAGACCAGCTGCCTGAACCTTGGTCCTTGCGCATGGCAACATGTGCGCTCTACTGGGTGTGCCACCACCAGGTCCCCATGTTTTATTTTTTATTATTGTTGTTGTAGTTATTATTGTTATTGATGTCGTCGTTGTTGGATAGGACAGAGAGAAATGGAGGGGGGGGGGAGACAGAGAGGGGAGAGAAAGACAGACACCTGCAGACCTGCTTCACCGTCTGTGAAGCGACTCCCCTGCAGGTGGGGAGCCGGGGGCTGGAACTGGGATCCTTAAGCCTTGTGCTTTGGGCCACGTGCTTAACCTTCTGAGCCTTGCGGGTTTCCCTGCGGTGTGTCTTTAATTGAAAGCCTCCCCTCCTCCCTGAGGCTCTTTTCTCCTTCTGCATATGTCTTCCCTGGGTTTCGCTCCTAAATCCCGCACTGTAAGACCATCTGGTCTCCGTGCCTCTTCTGCGCAATTTCACTTTGCACCATTTCTTTCCTGAGCGGGTGAAGGGGCCTCAAGCGCCGTGTTCATGCACTGCGGGGCTGTTTGCTTGTTTGTTGTGCCAGCACAATGCTCAGCTCTGGCTTATGGTGGCGCTGGGGACTGACTTGGACTTGGAATCTCTGACACCAAAATCTGTTTTTTTTGCAGAACCACTAAGACTCTGCCCCGGCCCCACAGGAAAATCTTGGCAGAGAAAGTGCCTCATTTTACTCATGACCAGGATGTTCCGAGAGCTGACGGGTGCAGGTGGTTTTAGTCTCACTCATTTCCAGTATTGGGCCTGCCCAGATTCTAAAAAAATAACCTTCTGCGGGAGTCAGGCGGTGGCGCAGCGGGTTAAGCGCACGTGGCGCAAAGCACAAGGACCGGCGTGAGGATCCTGGTTCAAGCCCCCGGCTCCCCACCTGCAGGGGAGTCGCTTCACGGTGGTGAAGCAGGTCTGCAGGTGTCTGTCTTTCTCTCCCCCCGTCTTCCCCTCCTCTCTCCATTTCTCTCTGTCCTATCCAACAACGACGGCATCAATAGTAATTACTACAACACAAAAGGAAAAACAGACAAACAAAAAACCTTCTGCATCCCACAATGACCTTGGGTCCATGCTCCCAGAGGGATAAAGAATAGGAAAGCTATCAGGGGAGGGGATGGGATACGGAGATCGGGTGGTGGGAATTGTGTGGAGTTGTACCCCTCTTATCCTATGGTTTTGTCAATGTTTCCTTTTTATAAATAAAAATTAAAAAAAAAAAAAATATATATATATATATTTATGGCTGTCTGCTCTCTGCCTGCGTAGATCATGTGTTTGCTTTGCTTTCTCTCGCTTCTCTCCCTCTTTCTTTCTCTTCCTCAGGCCCTAACATGTGAATGTTGTCAACTTTCTCGAATAAAGTTTAAAGTACCTGAAATTCATGCTTTCTCAATTCTTGAGATAATGCGTGACAGAAAGAGAGCTGGGAGACTCCAGGGGGGTAGGTGGGACTTCCGGCGCGTGCTCCCTGAGCATGCTGGGAAATGTAGTCCTGCTGCCCATCAGCGTCGCAGGCACTTCCGCTCCCGGGGCTAGAGTTCGCGGCCTGAGACTCTCACTGGAGAGGTGAGTGGGTGCGGGGATACCCGGGCTTCGTGGGACTATTCTGGGGGCTAGTGCGCGGCCTGACCACCGCGGAGGGAGAGGGCCGAGGTGAGGCGCTGTTGGAGTTGCAGTGTTTAGGGTGCCGGGCGGGTCGTGGGGTGCCTGCAGGCAGCAGGGGTCTGCAGGGCTGGGTGGGGACCCCCGGTTCCCTGCGGCCCCGCCTGTCACCTCCCGCACGTGCACACGCTGTCACCTGCCAGTGGTATTACGTTGCATGAAAACTTGATTTTTTATTTTTTTGCATGTTAAGGAAACAAGATTAGACGAATTAGAGAGTCTATTTGAGCACAAACATTTTAATTTCCCCCCTTCCCTTTTTTATTTTTAAAATATTCCCTTTTTTTTTGCCCTTGCTTTATTTTTGTAATTATTATTGTTGTTGATATTGATGTCAATGTTGTTGGATAGGGCAGAGAGAGAAATGGAGAGAGGAGGAGAAGAAAGAGAGGGGAAGAGAAAGATAGACACCTGCAGACCTGCAGTTGGGGAGCCCGGGGCTTGAACCGGGATCCTTACGCTGATCCTTGCTCTTAGTGCCCTACCGCTCGATTCCCCCCTCCCCCTTTTTTTAAACCGGAACACTGCTCAGCTCTGGCTGATGGTGGTGCTGGAGATTGAACCTGGGACCTCAGAGTCTCTGGCGTGAAAGTCGTTTGCAGAAGCCTGACTACCCAGACCATCTTAAAAGATTTTGAAGGGGGAGTCGGGCAATAGCACAGCGGGTTAAGCGCACGTGGTGCAAAGCGCAAAGACCAGCGGAAGAATCCCCACCTGCAGGGGCGTCGCTTCACAGTCGGTGAAGCTGGTCTGCAGGTGTCTGTCTTTCTCTCCCCCTCTCTGTCTTCCCTTCGTTTCTCCATTTCTCTCTGTCCCATCCAACAACAACATCAGTAATAACTACAACAATAAACGACAAGGGCAACAAAAGGAAATAAATAAAAATTTTGAAAAAAAAAAAAGATTTTGAAGGGATGGGGATACAGACAGCCATTACCAAATGCTTTACCGCACCATCACCGCCTCCAGAGCATAATCACTTTGTGCCTCAGTTTCCTTCTCTGCAAGACAGTTCACCTGGACACTGTACTGCTTTGCCACGCTTACGACCCAGGTTGGAGCCTGGCTCCCACTGCACTGGTGGGAATTTAAGTGCTGTCTTTAAAAATTCCACCTGGAATAGTGACACTCCAATGATGACTAAATAAATAAATAAATAAATAAACGATTCCAACAACAAATCAAGAAGCTATCAGTCTGAGCTCTGTGTAGCAAAATACATAGCAGGAGTGGTAAACACAGCTCACTTAATGTGTGGCTCGGTCCTGTGCATGACCCAGGAAGGCTGGTTTCTGCTGCACTGTAGGTGGTTTTGGCATTGTGGTTCCTACCTACCTGTCTGAAAAAGTCTGGCCAGAATAGTGAGTCTCTGATGAAAAACGGAGTCAGGCGGTAGCACAGCGGGTTAAGCCTATGTGGTGTGAAGCGCAAGGACCGGCTTAAGGATCCGGGTTCCAGCCCCGGGCTCCCCACCTGCAGGGAATCACTTCACAAGCCGTGAAACAGGTCTGCAGGTGTCTGTCTTTCTCTCCCTCTCCTTCTCTGTCTTCCCTTCCTCTCTCCATTTCACTCTGTCCTGTCCAACAACGACGACATCAATAACTACAACAATAAAAACAAGGGCAACACACAAAAAAGGGGAATAAATATTTTTTAAAAAAGATAAAACAAAAACTAAATAAATAATAATGAAAATAAAATTAGGAGTATTTACTATGTATGTATATTTGGAGATTTTATTTATTTTTTTTTAATTTTCACTTTTTAACCAGAGCACTGTTCAGCTCCGACTTATGGTGGTGCGAAAATTGAACCTGGGACTTTGGAGCCTCAGGCATGAGAGTCTGTTTGCATAACCATTATGCTATCTACCCTCTGCTCTATTTATTTTTAATTTTTTTATGAGTGAGTGAAAGACTGGGAGAGAGAAACAGCAACACTCCGGTCCCTGTGATGCTTAGGGATGGAATTCAGCCTCATGCTTCAGAGTCCAATTTTTCTTCTACTTTGCTGCCTCCCGGCAGCTACTTGGGAGAGTTAACAGTATAGTACGAATCATTTATTCTAGCGGTTCTGGCATCCGGCAGCATGTTACTGTTAAGAATGATTTAGTGGGAGTCGGGCTGTAGCGCAGCGGGCTAAGCGCAGGTGGCGCAAAGCACAAAGACCGGCATAAGGATCCCGGTTCGAACCCCGGCTCCGCACCTGCAGGGGAGTCGCTTCACAGGCGGTGAAGCAGGTCTGCAGGTGTCTGTCTTTCTCTCCCCCTCTCTGTCTTCCCCTCCTCTCTCCATTTCTCTCTGTCCTATCCAACAACAACAATAATAACTACAACAATAAAACAACAAGGGCAACAAAAGGGAAAAATATATATATAAAATAAAAAAAAATTAAAAAAAAGAATGATTTAGTCTGGGGGTTGGGCGGTGGCGCAGTGGGTTAAGCTCATGTGGTGCAAAGCACAAGGACCGGCGTAAGGATCCCGGTTCGAACCCCTGCTCCCCACCTGCAGGGGAGTCGCTTCACAGGCGGTGAAGCAGGTCTGCAAGTGTCTGTCTTTCTCTCCCCCTCTCTGTCTTCCCCTCCTCTCTCCATTTCTCTCTGTCCTATCCAACAACGAACAACATCAACAATGGCAATAATAATAACCACAACGAGGCTACAACAAGGGCAAGAAAGGGGGAAAAAATGGCCTCCAGGAGCAGTGGATTTATGGTGCAGGCACCGAGCCCAGCAATAACCCTAGAGGAAAAAAAAAATTTAAAAAAAAAAAAAAAGAATGATTTAGTCTGAGACCAGGTGGTGGTACATCTGGTGGAGCACACATGTTAATATGTGCAAGGACTCCACCCCTGAGCTCCCCACCTGCAGAGAAGTTGCTTCACAGGCGGTGAAGCAGGTCTGTAGGTGTCAAATAATAAAAAAAAATGTGCAAGGACCTGGGTTCAAGGCCCTGGTCCCCACCTGTGGGGGGGAAGCTTCGCAGTGATGAAGCAGTGGTGCAGGTGTCTCTTTGTCTCCCCACTCTCCTCCTGATTTCTCTGTCTCTGTTCAGTAACTAATAAAATAAAATAAAAATAAAGGATAATCCGCTCGAGGCCAGGCGGTGGCGCACCTGGTTAAGCACACACACTGCAGTGCACAAGGACCTGGATTCAAGTCCCTGGTCCTCACCTGCAGGGAAAAAGCTTCAGGAATGGTGAAGCAGGGCTGCAACTGTTTAGACTGTCTCTTTCCCTTTCTCGACCTCACCCCTCCCCTCTCTGTTTCTCCCTGTCTCTATCCAACATTAAGATAAAAGACTTAAAAAAAGAACAATCAACTTGTAGGGTACAATTTTCTTTTATTATTATTATTATTTATTTTCCATTTTGTTGCCCTTGTTTTTATTGTTGTAGAGAGGGGGAGAGAAAGACAGACACCTGCAGACCAGCTTCTCCGCTTGTGAAGTGACTCCCCTGCAGGTGGGGAGCCAGGGGCTTGAACCGGGATCCTTAGGCCGGTCCTTGCACTTTGTGCCCCATGCACTTAACCCGCTGCGCTACCGCCTGACCCCCAGGGTACAATTTTCTATGTAGCCCAAGTCAAATGTTTATAACTGTTCATGTCAAACTATGTATCTGATCTGTCTAGAGGGAGAGACAGACACAGCACGCTGAGCATAAAGTGGTGTCAGGGGCTGTATCTGCCTCCAGCTTGCAAGTTGGTGCTCTAGCAGGCTGAACTCTCCCCCTAGCCCTGTAATACTGCTACTGTAATAAAGTCAAGAAAACTCTTGTCTGAGGGAGTCAGGCGGTAGCGCAGCGGGTTAAGCACAGGTGGCACAAAGCACAAGGACCGGTGTAAGGATCTTGGCTCGAGCCCCCCGGCTCCCCACCTGCAGGGGAGTTGCTTCACAGGCAGTGAAGCAGGTCTGCAGGTGTCTGTCTTTCTCTCCCCCTCTCTGTCTTCCCCTCCTCTCTCCATTTCTCTCTGTCCTATCCAACGACAGCAGCAACAACAACAATAACCACAATAATGATAAAAACAACAAGGGCAACAAAAGGGGAAAAAATGGCCTCCAGGAGCAGTGGATTCATGGTGCAGGCACTGAGCCCCGGCAATAACCCTGGAGGCAAAAAAAAAAAAAAAAGAAAGAAAGAAAGAAAAAAAGAATGCAAGCATGGAGATATTACTGATTTGTCTAAGATTTCACAGCTGATAAGCAGCAGTCCCCAGAGACTGCTATCGTCTTTTTTAAAATGATTTTTTTTAAAGATTTTATTTATTTATGAGAAAGATAGGAGGACAGAGAAAGAACCAGACATCACTCTGGCACATGTGCTGCCGGGGATCGAACTCAGGACCTCATGCTTGAGAGTCCAGAGCTTTACCACTGCGCCACCTCCCGGACCACGATGATGTTTTTATTCATGTTAATGAGAGATACAGAGAGAAAGAGAGTGAGAACAAAGCACTGATTTGCTCTGGTAGTGCAGGGGATTGAACCTGGGACCTCAGTTCCTCAGGCATGAAAGTCTTTTTGCCGTAGTCTGCGAGGCGGTACAGTGGATAAAGTGGTGGGCTATCAAGCAGGATGTCCTGAGTTTGATCCCCGGCAGCCCATATTACCAGAGTGATATGTGGTTCTCTTTCTCTCTTTCTTCCTATCCCTCTAACCAATAAATAACATCTTTAAAAACAAAAATATTTAAGAAATCACTTTGTATAACCATTATGTTGTGTCCTGAGCCAGAGACTGTTACTTTTTTTTTCTTTTTGCCTCTAGGGTTATTGCTGGGGCTTGGTGCCTGAACCATGAATTCACTGCTCCTGGAGGCTTTTTTCCCTTTTTGTTGCCCTTGTTTTATCATTGTGGTTATTATTATTGTTGGACAGGACAGAAATGGAGAGAGGAAGGGAAGACAGAGAGGGGGAGAGAAAGATAGACACCTGTAGACCTGCTTCACCGCCTGTGAAGCGTCTCCCCTGCAGGTGGGGAGCCAGGGGCTCGAACCAAGATCTTCACCCTGGTCCTTGAGCCAAGGGCTCGAACTGGGATCCCTACGCCTGTCCCTGCGCTTCGTGCCATGCTCACTTAACCCCTGCACTACAGCAGGACCCCCAGAGACTGTTATCTTAACCTTACCTTGCTCTGGTTTCCACCCTCCCTACCATGAAGCCTTTGCCCTAGGAGCTGCAGGGAGATGCTGTGTTAAGGCTGCCTGTGTGTGGCTGGGGTGGGAGGCGTCAGTCAGCACAGGGGCTCTCATCTGCAGGGGTGAGTGGTGTCTGTAATCCAGCCCATGCTCTGCTTCTCACCCCACCCTGGGGACAGGACAGTGGGACTGTTCCATGTGAAGCAGCCAGATGACTTAGCAACAGCCTTGGACAAACTCTCACGGCTTCTTTCTGTTTCCCCAGGCTCAGCCCTTTAGCAGACAGGAGGACAAAAATGACCAAATTCAAGGTGAGTTGCTAGGGGCCTGGTGGTGGTGCAGCCAGTAAGACCAGGTTCAAGACCTGGGTTTGAGCCCTCAGTTCCCACCTGCTGCATGGAAGGTGGAAGGGGGGAGGAAGCTTCATGACTGGTGGAGGAGTGCTGCAGGTGCCTCTTTTTTTCTCTCCCTCTATTTCCCCCTTTCATCTTATTTCTATTTGCCATTATTTAAAAAAAAAAAAAGAGGAGTTGGGCAGTAACGCAATGGGTTAAGTGCACGTGGTGCAAAGCGCAAGTCCCGGCGAAAGGATCCGGGTTCGAGCCCCCAGCTCTCCACCTGCAGGGGAGTCGCTTCGCAAGCGGTGAAGCAGGTCTGCAGGTGTCTGTCTCTCCCCCTCTCTGTCTTCCCCTCCTCTGTCCATTTCTCTCTGTCCTTTCCAAACGATGACGACAACAACAACTACAACAACAATGAAAAAAACAAGGGCAACAAAATGGAAAAATAATAAATATTTTTTTAAAAAAAAACCAATAGTTGAGAGATAAGGTGGAAACTGAAAGAACTCTAGTGTTCTGGGAATTTGAAAATTCTAAGTGCTTCTTGAGAGAGAATCATTGTGTCTATGGTAGTAGGCTACTACAAGAAATAGCAAGTGTTTCTGAAAAGATCACTGAGGACAGACCAGATGTCAGCCTTTGGTTCCTCAGTGAAAATCTGCTGAGGGATCTCACAGAGATGTCTGTGCAGACAGACCTGGATCTCCTGCTGAGGGCCAGAGGACTCCAGTGCCAGCTGAGCAGGTGTGGAGAGCTGGAGGCCCCAGAAATTTAGACTACACATGCAAGGAGATCCCCTGGCTCCCCCACGCATTACCTTGGTGTGCATGACAGCAAGTTTCAGGTGGCTTGACACTAGACCCTGAAACTGCTCAGCACAATCTCATCATCACTGAAGACAGGAAGAAGGTTCTGTTTGACAGCAAAATAATGGTCTCCACCCCTGCTCCCAGCCCCAAGGCATTTACTTTTCACCCAGCTGTCCTGAGCTCTGAGGGGTTTGACGCTGGCCGGCATTTTTGCATGGTAGAAATCACAGGCACAGGCGTGTGTTCCCTGGGTGTCTGCAAAGAGTCTTTCCCCAGGCAGGTGCTGATGCCACAGGCCCCAAGCGATGGCCGCTGGCAAACCCAACAGCCCCCTCGGACCTACCTCAACTCAGACACAATGATAGTGGGCACTGGCATTTTCCCGGACTATGAACTAGGAGAGATTTGGATCTGTGATATCTCTGAGATGTCTCCCATCTGCACACTGCTGGACACATTTACAGAGAAACGAATTCCCTATTTTGCTATAGAAACTTCTTCCCCACCGGTAGGCATGACTATGAGATAAATGCAGAGCACTTGATTCCTTATCTAGGAGAAAGCCTATTAATAAAGCTTTTGAGTTCATTAATATATATATATATATATATATATATATATATATATATATATATGTGTGTGTGTGTGTATATAGTAAAATGGGGGCTGGGGAGATAGCATAATGGTTATTACAAATACCTTAAAAGCCTGAGGCTCTGAGATCTCAGGTTCAATCCCCGGCACCACCATAAGCCAGAACTGAGCAGTGTTCTGTTCTCTTTCTCTCAGTATCTTTCCCTCTGTATCTACTCTCTCTCATTAAAATAAAGTAAATGAAAATATTTTTTTTTTAAATTCTTTAAAAAAAAAAGTAAAGTGGAAAAATCGACTGCTGGGCTGGAGAGACAACATGATGGTTCTGCAAAGAGATTCTCATGCCTGAGGGCCCAAGGGCCCAGCTTCAATCCCTAGCACCATCATAAACCAGAACTGAGCAGTGCTCTGATCTGTCTCTCTCTCTGTATCTCTCATTAAAATAAATAAGTAGAAAAATTTTTTTAAAAATGAAGGAGAAGGAAAGAAAGGGAGAAAGAAAAAATGGCTACCAAGAGTGGTGACTTTGTTGTGCAGGCCCCAAAGCCCCAGTGATCATTCTGGTGGAAAAAATAAAGTGAGCCACTCATCTCGTAATTCGACATTACTCCATGATTAGACACACCAGTTTCTCTTTCTTGGCAAGAATCAAGAAGAACAAAAAGAATCGAGAACATCTGTGCCAGCAGTTTAAGTAGTTGTTGTTGTTGTCACTATGTCTTCACTGTTCACTGCCAACTCTTTCAGAGAGAGACAACGCACCATGGAGGGTTCCTTAGTGGACTCCAGACTTGAACCTGGGTCGTGACCATGACAAAGCAAGCGCACAACCCAAGTGAGCTATCTTGCTGGCCCTGGTGACAGCTTTTTATTTTTGAGTAGTTTGATTGCCTTCTGTAATTTTCAGATATACGAGCACAATAAAAAAAAAAGTCAACAGGGAGCCGGGCGGTAGCGCAGCGGGTTAATCGCACGTGGCGCAAAGAGCAAGGACCGGCGTAAGGATCCTGGTTCGAGCCCCCGCTCCCCACCTGCAGGGGTGTCACTTCATAAGCGGTGAAACAGGTCTGCAGGTGTCTGTCTTTCTCTCCTCCTCTCTGTCTTCCCCTCCTCTCTCTATTTCTCTCTGTTCTGTCCAACAATGATGACATCAATAACAACAATAATAACTACAACAACAAGGGCAACAAAAAGGAAAAATTAAAGAGAAAAAGGTCAACGGCAGTGAAAAAGGAAACCTCACATTTTATTATCGTTCCCTTGACAAAACAACTTTTTTTTCACTTTCCACTGGGTCTCCCTCTTTTTATTTATTTTTTTACTAGAGCACAGCCTAGCTTTGGTTTGTGGTAGTGGTGGTAGGGGAGGGAGGTTGAACCTGGGACTTTGGAGCCTCAGTCATGAGAGTCTCTTTCCATAACTATTATGCTATCTCCCCCCCCCTCTTCTTCTCTGTCTCCTCCTTGCCTCTCAACTTCTCTCTGTTTTTATCCAAAAAATAAACTTAAAAGGGAGCAATTAAAAAAATCCTAGTATTGGGAGTCGGGCTGTAGCGCAGCGGGCTAAGCGCAGGTGGCGCAAAGCACAAGGACCGGCATAAGGATCCCGGTTCGAACCCCGGCTCCCCACCTGCAGGGGAGTTGCTTCACAGGCGGTGAAGCAGGTCTGCAGGTGTCTGTCTTTCTCTCCCCCTCTGTCTTCCCCTCCTCTCTCCATTTCTCTCTGTCCTATCCAACAACGACAACAACAATAATAACTACAACAATAAAACAACAAGGGCAACAAAAGGGAATAAATAAATAAAATAAATATTTAAAAAAAAATCCTAGTATGTATTATTTGGAATATTTAACTATATCATAGTAAAACTGACTCTTGGCTTCTAGAACCCCTCCCTACACATACATTCTTTTCACTTAGTGGTTCTCTCTTTTAGTGGACCCTTGCTGCAAGATTTATGTGGAGAGCAGGCAGACATCATAGTAGTTACGCAAAAAACTTTCAGACTAGGGACTCTGAGGTCCCAGGTTCAGCCCCCAGCACTATGATAAGCCAGAGCTGAGAAGCATTCTGGTCTCTGTGTGTCTTTCTCCATTTCTGTCTCATTAAAGTAAAAGAAGATAGTATGAATCATGTGAAATGTAAAGTATATTCCAGTGGAGTGTGTTTGACATTGTAGGAGGCGGTGACCTTCAGGGACGTGGCCGTGGTCTTCACGGAGGAGGAGCTGGGGCTGCTGGACCCCACCCAGAGGCAGCTGTACCGGGACGTGATGCTGGAGAACTTCCGGAACCTGCTGTCCGTGGGTGAGGACAGGCCCTGTGTGACTGAACTTCATTCAACCACCTGCATGGTGTGTGGGTGTCCTTGACTGCATGGGGGCTCTGGAGCTCGTAAGTCAGTTTCTAATTATCTGGCCAGCAGGAGACATAACGATAGCATTATTACATTCTTTCTCTCCTGGCTAAAGTGTTCTGTAAATGAATTACAAGTTGGCAACCTGACTCTTCTGAGGTGTTGGACTTTCTCAAATTGTGATCCTCTCTAGTGGTCTTAGGTTCTGACACAAATTTAGAAAATTCTACCAACTTTTTTTTTTTTTCCCCTTCCCCTGAGCGAGGCCATCTTGCTATTCCCAAGATGCTTTTTCTTTCAGGTAAGAGACAGAAATACCACAGTACTCGATTTTCCTCCCATGTGGTGCTGACATTTGAACTGGAGCCATGCACATGGCAAGGCACTGGCCCTACTTGGTGGGCTGTCTCTCTAGTCCTGTATCAACTTTCTTTTTTTTCTGAGAACACTGCTCACCTCTGCCTTATGGTGGTGCTGGGGATTGAACCTAGCACCTCAGAGCCTCAGGCATGCAAGTCTTTTGCATAACCTCAATGCTATCTCCCCAGTCCCAACATTACTTATTTATATATATTTTTAATTTTTTAAATTTATTTATTTTCCCTTTTGTTGCCCTTGTCTTTTTATTGTTGTTGTAGTTATTATTGTTGTTATTGATGTCGTCATTGTTAGATAGAACAGAGAGAAATAGAGGAGGGGAAGACAGAGAGGGGGAGAGAAAGATAAGACACCTGCAGACCTGCTTCACCGCCTGTGGAGTGACTCCCCTGCAGGTGGGGAGCCAGGGGCTCGAACCGGGATTCTTACGCCGGTCCTTGTGCTTGGCGCCACCTGTGCTTAACCCGCTGCGCCACCGCCCGACTCCCACTTATTTATGTTTAAATTCTTCTTGGGAATGTCTTTGGAGTTATGCGCTTATGCAGTAGCAGTGCTCTGAGCTAATGGCTTCTGACAGAGAGGGAGAGACACCACAGCACTGAAGCATCCCTCAGTGCTGAGCCCTCCTGGGTGGGGTGCCAGAGGCTGCACCTGACTTGAACTCATGGCAAGGCAGACACTCTGTCTAGTGAGATATCTTACTGGTCTCGCACCAGCACTTTTTTTTTTTTTTTTGCCTCCAGGGTTATCACTGGGGCTCGGTGCCTGCACTACGAATCCACTGCTCCTGGTAGCCATTTTTTTCCCCATTTTTGTTGCCCTTGTTGTTTATTGTTGTTGTGATTGCTGTCATTGTTGGGCAGTACGGAGAGAAATCGAGAGAGGAGGGGAAGACAGAGAGGGAGAAAGACAGACACCTGCAGACCTGCTTCACAAATAGGTGGGGAGCCGGGGCTTGAATTAGGATCCTTACTCCAGTCCTTGCACCATCCTTGCACTTCACACCATGTGCGCTTAACCCACTGTGCTACTGCCCGGCCCCGAGTTAATTAAAATTTAAAAAAGAAAAGAAACAGAAATATGGAAGAGTATCCAGAGATTCTCAGTACGTCTTTTATAGCCTGTGTCCGCCCCTGCATCCATTTAAGAATCTCACATTCCAAAAAAGGAAGGGAGAAAAATGGAACACTGCCCTGATTTAGTAGACTTTAATGTGTGGCTTTAACATTTCTCAACAGAGCACTAATGTAGCCTGTCTTTGTCCTTGTAGAAGACAAATACCTAAATGACATGGGGACCCTTCAGCAAGTACAATCAAGGGTATACCTGCCACCCAGGGAGCTTTTCTGCTCACAGATCTGGCAACAGGTCATAAAGGAGCTAACCAGACATGAAGATTACATCATAGATGTTCAAAGAATTGACTCTCCGTTGGAAAAGCAAGGTGCTACTCGATGTAAAGATGAAGAGTTTAGTAAAAGCTTGAATCAGAGTTTCTGTGTTCAAGTTGGCCACAAAGTTCACACAGGAAGAAAACCTTGTAAAGAGAAAGAGTATACAATAGATAGAAATCAGGGCTCTGATCTTCCAATTCACCAGACGACCCATGCAGGAGAGAAGCTCTACAAATGTGGAACGTGTGAGAACACCTTCTGTCGACTCTCAGGTCTTCAGGCCCATCAGGGAATCCACAGAAGAGAGAAATCGCATGGGTATGACGTATCACATCAGGATTCCAGTCAGAGGTCACGTCACCACCAGAGAGTTCCCACTGGAGAGACTCCACACAGACTTGAGAGTGGGAGAGCCAGTGGGAGAAGCTCACACTGTCAAGCTCCTTTGATAGTCCACACGGCAGAGGAGCCCTATAAGTGTGAGGAATGTGGACTGGGCTTCAGGCAGAGCTCACGCCTTTGGTCCCATCAGAGAAGCCACACAGGAAAGAAACCTTACAGATGTGAAGAGTGTGGCAAGGGCTTCAGCTGGCGTTCACGGTTGCAGGCTCATCAGAGAATCCACACTGGAGAGAAGCCATACAAATGTGATGCCTGTGGCAAGGGCTTTAGTTACAGCTCACACCTGAACATTCACTGTAGAATCCACACAGGAGAGAAGCCCTATAAGTGTGAGGCGTGTGGGAAAGGTTTCAGCGTGGGGTCACACCTTCAAGCCCATCAGCTAAGCCACACTGGAGAGAAACCTTACAAATGTGAGCAGTGTGGGAAGGGCTTCTGTAGGGCCTCAAATCTCCTGGACCATCAGAGAGGCCACTCTGGAGAGAAACCCTATCAGTGTGATGCATGTGGGAAAGGCTTTAGTCGGAGCTCAGATTTTAACATTCATTTTAGAGTCCACACAGGAGAGAAGCCCTACAAATGTGAGGAGTGTGGGAAGGGCTTCAGTCAGGCGTCCAATCTTCTGGCCCATCAAAGAGGTCACACTGGCGAGAAACCATACAAATGTGATACCTGTGGGAAGGGCTTCAGTCGGAGTTCAGACCTTAACGTTCACTGTCGAATACATACTGGAGAGAAACCCTATAAATGTGAAAAATGTGGTAAGGCTTTCAGTCAGTTCTCGAGTCTGCAAGTGCATCAGAGAGTTCACACCGGCGAGAAACCTTACCAGTGTGCCGAGTGTGGGAAGGGTTTCAGCGTGGGTTCTCAGCTCCAAGCCCATCAGAGGTGCCACACTGGAGAGAAACCCTACCAATGTGAAGAGTGTGGGAAGGGCTTCTGTCGGGCCTCGAATTTTCTGGCTCATCGAGGCGTTCACACAGGAGAGAAACCGTATCGATGCGACGTGTGTGGTAAGCGCTTCCGACAGAGATCATACCTTCAAGCTCACCAGAGGGTCCACACTGGAGAGAAACCCTACAAATGTGAGGAGTGTGGCAAGGTCTTCAGTTGGAGCTCGTACCTCCAAGCCCATCAGAGAGTTCACATGGGAGACAAGCCGTACAGATGTGAGCAGTGTGGGAAGGGCTTCAGCTGGAGCTCCAGTCTTATCATTCATCAGCGAGTCCATGCTGATGACGAGGGTGACACACACTTTCCTTCACCGGAGAATTTGTAAGGGAAAGAAGTTCACTCTAATCATCATCATCATCATTATTAATTACTATTATTTGCTTCCAGGGTTATTGCTGGGGCTCGCTGCCTGCAGTACAAATTCAGTGCTCCTGGAGGCCATATTTTCCATTTTTGTCGCCCTTGTTATTGCTGCTGTTGCATAGGACAGAGAAATGGAGAGAAGAGGGGAAGACAGAGGGGGAGAGAGAAAGACACCTGCAGACCTGCTTCACCGCCTGTGAAACGACCCCCCTGCAGGTGGGGAGCTGGGAGCTCGAACTACGATCTTTGCGCAGTCCTTGCACTTTGTGCCATGTGCAACAACCCACTGCGCTACTGCCTTGCCCCCTACTCCAATTATTTTAGGCCTTCCAAGTGGATGCTGAAATTCTTCAATCACCAGGCCTATCATAGTAGGGGAAAAACATGTTTTATAAAAGTATTTAAGTGGGAGTCGGGCGGTAGCGCAGCGGGTCGAGCGCATGTGGCGCAAAGCGCAAGGACCGGCATAAGGATCCTGGTTCGAGCCCCGGCTCCCCACCTGCAGGGGAGTCGCTTCACAAGCGGTGAAGTAGGTCTGCAGGTGTCTGTTTTTCTCTCCCCCTCCGTCTTCCCCTCCTCTCTCCATTTCTCTCTGTCCTGTCCAAGAACAACGACATCAATAACCACAACGATGTTAAAACAACAAGGTCAACAAAAAGGGAAAATATTAAAAATTTTTTAAAAAGAAATTAGACACACGAGCTCATTTCCCCAGCTCTCAAAAGTTCTGTGAAGAAAGGCTTATCAAACTGGGAGTTGTGACTCATTGAGACCAGAAATCAATTCACTGGGTGTGCTCAGTGCTTTTGGATGCGAACAGTATTTATAAGAGATGATTTGGGAGCCAGCCAGTGAGGTAAGTGCACATGCTACAGAGCGGAGTGACCTGCACAAGGATCCCAGTTCCAGCCCCCTGGCTCCCCACACCTGCAGGAGGGTCGCTTTACAGGTGAAGCTGGTCTGAAGGTGTCTTTCTCAGAGAGGGGGAGCCTCTCTGTCTTCCGCTCCTCTCTCGATTTCTGTCCTATCCAACAACAGTGGCAACAATAACAACAATGATAAACAACAAGGGCAACAAAAGGGGGAAAAAATGGCCTCCAGTAGCAATGGATTCGGAGTGCAGGCACCGAGCCCTAGCGATAACCCTGGAGGCAAAAATTAAAAAATATATTAAAAAAGGAGATGATTGCATGTAGTAATATGCGTAAATATCAGTCTTAAATTTCATCCATTTTGACGTATAGAAGCTTTGTGTAATCAGCCCGGGTCAGTGTACACAGTATTTATTATTTTTTCTTTACTAAACCAGAGATTTTCCTTGTGCACTTTTCCAGCCAGTCCCACCTCCAGTGGCAGTAAGTGCTCTTTCTTGTAATATAAAAAAAATTATATGTTTTTGTATTATGATTTCTATGCCATAGATTAGTTAAATCTGTCTTTGAGTTTGATTTTGGCCCACTATACTCTTGTGATAAAAATTCTTCAACAAGATAAAAGGCATCTAAACCCGCTGCACTACCGCCTGACTCCCTCAAACCCAATTCTTGTGCTTAGTACTATGTGTGCTTAACTGGGTGCAGCAGCACTGGGCTCCTTTTTCTGTCATTTTTTAGAACAAGTTTTCTGGCTCAAAAGTACTCTTGCCCAGAATTTTATTAGGATTGTGTTGGGTTTAACATTTTGGCAATATTGAATATACTGATCCGATGACAGTTTATCTGCCTTTTTTGTATGACTCCTTTCATCAGTGATTGTAGGTTGTTTTGTTTTTTTAGTGATTGCCGTTTTAAGCATATAGACTCTATGTGTCTATTTTATTAGACTTATATTATCAAGATGTGCTCCCTGATCTTAACTGCTAAACTAAAAGGTGCTTCTTTTAAAATATATATTTCAACTTCCAATTATTGTTATAGGGTTTTTTTTTTACATTTTAAAAATATTTTAAATGTATTATTGAATAGAAACAAATTGAGAGAAGAGGGGGAGATAGAGAGACAGAGACACCTGCAGCCCTGCTTCACCACTTGTGAACCTTTCCCCTGCAAGTGGGGACCAGGGTCTTGAACCTGTGTCCTTGTGCACTGTAATGTGTGCACTTAACCAGGTGCACCACCTCCTGATCCCCTATAATTTTTATTTTGTTTTGTTTTCTATTAGTAATTTAATTATGGTTTAAAAAATTACATCAGGGGGTACAATTCCATACCGTTCCTACCACCAGAAATCTGTGTCCCCATTTCTTCCATTAGAAACTGCAGTGGTTCTCCCAAGGTCTTAGATAAGGGTTGACTTTTTTCTAGGATAATCTATATATTTGCCCATTCTGCTGCGTTCCCTTTTCTTCTCTCCCTTTCACCCCCCCCCCCAGTTCTATTTTATTTGTCAGGACAGAGAAAAAGAGAGAGGAAGGGAGATAGGGAGAGACAAGACACCTGCAAACCTGCTTCACTGCTTGTGAAGCAACCCCCCCCCAGGTGGGGAGCCAGGGTTCAAAGTCTAGTCCTTGACCATGGTGATAAATGCTCCACCTCCTACCCCCTTTCTTCCTAAGTCACACTACTTCCTATTACTACTTCTGATTGTCTCCTTTCTCCTCTTTTCTGAGTCCTGATGGAGTTGGGTTCCAGAGCTCTTTAGTCATCTTCCCTTCACATTTCTCCCCCTTTGGGGTGTGGATCAGAAAGTCGTATAATTGTTTTATGTCGACCCTATATCTATAATCCAATACTTGCATATTATTTAACTATATTTTGTAAATAGATTGCATATATTTACATATTTTCTTTGGTCTCCAAGTTTCCTTTATTTATTTTTAACCCTCAAGTTTATTCATGGGCCTCTCACTGCCCCCACTCTCAGCTGTTATTTTATTTCCTATTAGAAGGTAAGAGATGGGGAGCCGGGCGGTGGCGCAGCGGGTTAAGCGCACGTGGCGCAAAGCGCAGGGACCGGCATAAGGATCCCGGTTTGAGCCCCCGGCTCCCCACCTGCAGGGGAGTCGCTTCACAGGCGGTGAAGCAGGTCTGCAGGTGTCTGTCTTTCTCTCCCCCCCCCGTCTTCCCCTCTCTATTTCTCTCCGTCCCATCCAACAACAGCAATAACAAGAACAATAAACAAGGGCAAAAAAGGGAAAACATTTTTTAAAAAGTTTAAAAAGAAGAGAAAAATAAAAGGGTAAGAGATGGAGAGACAGGACAACACGACCATGAAGGTAGTTTCATGTGATGACTTGAGTCTCTGGTCCTGGCTCATGGTAATGAGTGCACTGTACAGAATGACCCACCTGCAAGCTGGATCCCTTGGGTGTAAACTGCATCTTATTAATATCGACAAGATCAGTGCCCAATAAGCTCTTCCAGGAATATGGGGAACTCAACAGCAGTAGGGTAGTTGAGCATATCTGCACCAACAGGTGCAATCTAGTCTTTTTTCGGTCCGCAGGTTCCGAGGAGAGCCTGCAGGAGCCAGGGTTCCCACTTTCCAGCACTCTGGGGCTCAGTCCAGAGTCACTCCAGTCCCGCACCGGCCAAGCGGGGCTGAGCTTGGCTGCCCCGAGGGATACTGGGAAATGTAGGCGCTCGCCCAATGGGAGCTAGGCACAGGGGGCTTCTGGGAAGTGTAGTCCGGGCTCCGTGGGAGTCAGGCACAACCTCGCCACCATCTTTTTCTTGCTGCAGTGCTCCGGGGCCGCTCCTCCCTACCCTGTGGCATTAACTTCCCGGAAGGGCGCAGAGGCCCGAGGGGAGCCTGGAGCCCCGCGCTGCAGCCTGTGCTCCGGGAAGGGCACCGCGCCCCGTGAGTCCCCGCCCTCCGCGCCTGGGGGGAGGCGGGGAATGCGGAGCTACCCGGCCTGGGGCTTCTAATAATCAGTCCTTTTTTTTTTTTAAATATTGATTTTATTTTTGATTTTTTGAGAGATGCAGAGAGACACAGAGAAACACCAGAGCACTGCTCAGCTCTGGTTTATGGTGGTGCGGGGGGTTGAACCTGAGACTTTAAAAGCCTCAGGCATGAGAGTCTGTTTGCATCACCATTATGCTGTCTCCCCGGCCCCTCTTTTTTTTTTTAATTTAACATTTGTATTTCATTTTCTCAGCTCCGGCATATGGTGGTGCCGGCAGATTAAACCTGAGGTCCTGAGATAAAGATGTATTTCACTGTGTGCCTCAGCGGTGCACGGTGAATAAAACTCAGGACGTGCTAGAGTGATACCCTGGCGCTATCTCAATAAACTTTCCTTTTAAAGTGTATTTATTTCAATTTCGTGACATACCTTCTGGGTTTTGGTGGTGCCAGGAGTTGAACCTGTGATCTCTAGGACCTTAAGCACTGTACTCTAGTGCTATCTCCCCAGCCTGGGTTTCTGTTAATACTGTTATATTGATCGTTCAATTGAAATTCTGGGGGGCCAGGCGGTGGCGCACCTGGTTAAGCGCACACATGGCAGTGCGCAAGGACCCAGGTTCATGCTCCTGGTCCCCACCTGCAGGGGGAAAGCTTCCTGAGTGGTGAAGCAGGGCTGCAGGTGTCTTATCTTCCCCTCTCCTCTAAATTTCTGTCTCTATCAAATAAGTGAATAAAATATTTTTTAGGGGGTCGGGCGGTAGCGCAGCGGATTAAGTGCATGTGGCGCAAAGCGCAAGGACCCGGTGTTAAGGATCCCGGTTTGAGCCCCCGGCTCCCCACCTGCAGGGGAGTCGCTTCACGGGCAGTGAAGCAGGTCTGCAGGTGTCTTTCTCTCCCCTTCTGTCTTCCCCTCCTCTCTCCATTTCTCTCTGTCCTATCCAACAACAGCTGCAATGACAACAAAAATAATAACAAAGGCAACAAAACAGGAAAAATGGCCTTCAGGAGCAGTGCAGGCACCAAGCTTCAGCAATAAACTTGGAGGCAAAAAGAAAAAACACAGGTAAGGACTCTGCTATATTCTTTCCTCACACTCATGAAACAGATGAACAGAAAAACTTGTCATAGTTTGGAAATTTTATCAAATTGTGTCAAGGCTGATGTGCAATATTGATAGCAATAAAGTTTATTTTGGGGAGTGGAGTATATTTCAGAATACAGGTTGTGTGTATATTTTATTTGAAAATCGTATTATTGGAACTTAGGAGACAGTGCAAAAATGAGGAGCACTGCATCAGTGACCACAAACCCCTCCCCCCCCCCCAAGCACTGCTCAGCTCTGGTTTATGGTGGTGCTGGGGATTGAACCTGGGACCTTGGAGTCTCAGGCATGAAACCTATTTGCATAAATGTTATGCTACCTCCCCAGCCCTCACTGTATTAAGGAAAATTATGTATTCACTTTTAACCAGAGCATTGCTCAACTCTGGCTTATGGTGATATGGGAGATTGAACCTGGGACTAATAATTGCGTTATTAATAGAAATAAATGTAAGAATTTGAGTCTTGGGGGCTGGGCACATGTTACAACGTGCAAAGACCTGGGTTCAAACCCCCAGTCCCCACCTGCAGGGGGAAAGCTTTGCAAGTGGTGAAGCAGTGTTGCAGGTGTCTCTCTCCACTCTATCTCCCCCTTCCCTCTTGATTTCTGGCCGTCTCTATCCAACAAATAAAGATAAAAAGAAATTAGTGTATGATTAAATATCCATTTTAAAAAAGAATCTGAGTCTTGATACATTCTTACTTTCAACCTAAAGCCTTTAAAATGGCAAATATACACTTAAGAGGTGAAATATAAGACTTTTGAGAGATCTTGTGTTACAGCCTTCATAACAAAAACTGCATCTTTGTGGAGTGTCTGAATGTCAAGGCATTACTATGTGGTATGAGGTTTAACTCATGCCAAGTACACACCCTAACTCCTACTCTCTCTCTGACCCACCAGTTTTTCTCTTAAAGAGTAACGCAAAGATGATATATTTCCCTAGCAAGGATTTTCTTTGGCTTCTTCAAGGACAGAAGGTGCTAACAGGAACACACTGGCCTCTGCAATTCTAACGGGTACCTGTCTTATTTTATTTTTTTTAACTCTGGTTTATTGAACCTGGGAATTTGGAGCCTCAGACATGAGTCTCTGCATATCCGTTGTGCTGTCTACTTCTGGCCACTGGCTGGCACCTGTTTTCAATCCCTATCAAAGGCTCAATCAGTTCCCCTTTGCTCTAATTCCGATGGGAAAAGTCTTCAGAATTTACCAGTAACCCTCTGTGATCAGCTCTAATATATATATAACAGCCTCTCAGGGGCCAGGCAGTGGCGCACCTGGTTAAGCACACACACTACAGTGCACAGGTTCAAGCCCCTGATCCCCACCTGTCGGGCGAAAGCTTCTGAGTGGTGAAGCAGGGCTGCAGGTGTCTCTGTCTCCTTCTCTCTCTCTCCCTCTCAATTTCTCCAAATATACTCTACAGTTTCAGCCTTTCAAAAAAAAAAAAAGAAAAAAAAAGAATCTGAACTCTTCTAACTTTCAACCAACTACCATGGCAAAATTTTTCTCCAGAAACCTTTTACAGAGATACTGGGATCTGAAAACTAGAAATTCAGGGTAGTTGAACATTTCTGCTCTGGGAAGTGGAGTTTGATCCATTTCCACCTACAGGTTCCCAGAAAAAGAGAGGAGACCAGTACGATGACAGGTCACCCCACATCTCAACCCCAATTTGTTAAGTGTGTGTGTGTGTGTGTGTGGGGGCACCAGGATGGAAGGTGACCGAGATTGCCCCTGAGGGGTCTGGGAGATGCTCACCAGGTAGAGGACACACCTTTTCATGCACAAAGACCTGGGTTCAAGCCCCCAGCGCCACATGGAGGCAGCAAAGAGGAAGCTTCACAAGTGGTGGAACAGTGCTGTTGTGTCTCTTCTTGAAAATGTTAAGATTGTTGGGAGATACGGAACTGTTTAGCATGAAGTCCCAGTGAGAAAACCTGGCAGCAAAAATAAAAACCAGCCCTTGAAAACTGTCAGAGCCTCAATGGGAAAGAGTTACTATGAAGGGGGCCGAGTGGTGGCGCACCTCGTTAAGCGCACGTACCACCATACACAAGGACCCAGGTTCAAGCCCCTGCTCCCCATGTGCAGGGGGAACGCTTCACTAGCAGTGAAGCAGGTCTGCAGGTGTCTTATCTTCATCCACCTCCATCTCCCTTCCTGTTTCTCTCTGTCCTGTCAAAAATAGAAAAACCCTACTACTGTCATAAATTAGGATTCAGGCTCTGCTATCATAAACTGCAGTGTTGTATTATAGATTTTTTAAAAAAAATCCAGTTATTTTGATCAATCTACAAAATACAAATGAAAGGCAGGGGTTATTGACAGAGACTCTCATGCCTAAGGCTCTAAAGTCCCAGGTTCAACCCCTGCACCAACCATAAGCCAGAGCTGAACAGTGCTCTGGTAAAAATAAATATAAAACAATACAAATGAATGATAAAAACATTGCTCTGCACACTGCACAAAGAAGCCTGGTGGAGGGTGGCGCCATCCACAAGCCCTGTTCGGGGCAGAATGGCCGGTCGTCAGTGGCTCAAGCCCAGGAGGACACTTGCCAGTATGTCCAAAAGCAGCAACTTCCTCCCATCTCCAGTTGTGACCCAAGTGCTACTCTATATATGGCGGAACCTTGGTGGTGAGAGCCACTTCTCCCTACAGGAAGGTCAGGCTTGTAGTGGACTTCCCTTTATCATAGTACTTTAGTTAGTTAAGTCTTACATGCAGTCTTGCATCTCTCCTACGTAGATTCAGATGGTTTTTTATTTTTTCTAATTTGGGACTCTAAACATGTGACTTCATTTCTCCAGGTTGCAGGCTGCTTTTTCAGATTGAAAGATAGGTTGGGGGGAAGTGCACCTGGTTGAGCACCCACCTTACCATGCACAAGGCTGGGTTCAGGCCCCACCTGCAGTGGGGAAGCTTCACTCATGGTGAAGCAGTGCTGCAGATATCTGTCTCTCTCTCATATCTTTATTTACTTGATAGAGACAGCCAGAAATGGAGAGGAAGGGTGGGAATATAGAGAGGGAGAGACACACACAGATGCCTACAGCACTGCTTTCCTCGTGTAGCTGGGGACTGAGGGGCTCGAACCCAAGTCCTCGTGTATTGTAACCATGTGCACTCAACGAGGTACCCCACCAGCCCGTCTCTCCTTCTCTGTCTTCTACTCTCCACCTCAAAAATTTTGTCCTATCAAAAAAAAAGTATTTTTTGGTGATAGCATAATGGTTATGCAAAAAGACTTTCATGCCTGAGACTTCAAAGTCCCAGGTTCAATCCCCAGCATCGCCAGAGCTGAGCAGTGTTCTGGTCTCTCTCGATAAATAGATAAAAGACACCACACAGCACAGTGCACCACAGAGCACTGGAGCTTTTCCCAGTATCAGCACCTCCCACGTGGTGCTGGAGCTGGAATCTGAATGGCACTCATGGCAAGGCAGGTGCCTTTCCCAATGAACTACCTCCCTGGCCCTAAACTACTGCATTTTAGGGCTGTGATGTGTGTGTCACATCTTGAAAATCGGAACATTTGGAGCTTGAATATAGACACTGAGCATATTTATAAATATGTTTTCCTCTCATCTGCAAAAAGTAGAGAATTCATCTTCCAAATGAGTCTTTAAAAAAACATCACATTTTATATAGAGTTTCTTTCCCATGAAGAGTCCTTGGCACTTCCGAACTGTGAGGGAGTTCTGCCCCATCACCGGCGTGGACTTTTCAATGGATATGAGGATGTGAACTTCCAGCTGAAGGCCAGACCACGTCCCTCGTTGTCTACAGGTTCCCTCCAGCGTGGACTCTCTGATGGTACACAAGGTGTGACCTCTGACTAAAGCCCTTACAGCAGATGTGACACACGTAGGGCCTCTCTCCTGTGTGCACCCTCTGATGTGTGTGGAAATGTGAGGCCTGGCTAAAGCCCTTCCCACACTGCTGACACGTGTAGGGCTTCTCGCCTGTGTGCACCCTCTGATGTGCACTGAGCCCAGCACTCCAACTGAACTCCTTCCCACACTCCTCACACTTGAACGGTTTCTCCCCCGTGTGAATGATCTGGTGGACTTGAAGGTTTGACCGCTGGCTGAAGGCCTTGCCACAGGTCTCACATTTAAACGGCTTCTCTCCGGTGTGGACCCTCTGATGGGCCTGAAGATGCGAGGCCTGACTGAATCGCTTCTGACACGTGTCACATCTGAAAGGCTTCTCCCCCGTGTGGACGCTCTGATGGGCTTGAAGATTCGAGGCCTGACTGAAGCCCTTCCCACACTCCTCACATCTGTAGGGCTTCTCACCTGTGTGGACCCTC
Source organism: Erinaceus europaeus (assembly GCF_950295315.1). Taxonomy (NCBI): domain Eukaryota; kingdom Metazoa; phylum Chordata; class Mammalia; order Eulipotyphla; family Erinaceidae; genus Erinaceus; species Erinaceus europaeus. Next base: position 196,890,383 of record NC_080163.1, on the reverse strand, counting down.
TGATGATTGTGGAGGTTCAAGCTCCAGTTGAAGCGCTTTCCACACACCTCACACTTGTATGGTTTTTCTCCCGTGTGCACTCTCTGGTGGGCCTGAAAGTAGGAGCTCTGACTAAAGCCTTTCCCACACACGTTGCAGCGAAACGGCTTCTCGCCTGTGTGGACCCTCTGATGGCTCTGGAAACTGGAGGCCGAACTAAAGCCCTTGCCACACTCTTCGCACTTGTAGGGCTTCTCCCCCGTGTGGACTCGCTGGTGACTGTGCAGGTTGAAGCTCAAGCTAAAGCACTTGCCGCACGCGTCGCACTTGTAGGGCTTCTCCTCGGTGTGGACTCGCTGGTGCGTGTGGAGGTTGGAGCTGCAGCTAAAACGCTTGCCACAGTCTCCACACTTGTACGGTTTCTCTCCAGTGTGGATTCTTTCGTGGGCCTGCAGATGGGACCTCTGCGTGAAGCCTTTCCCACACGCCTCGCACTTGTAAGGTTTCTCCCCCGTGTGGACTCTGCAGTGGATGTTCAGGTCGGTGCTGCGGCTGAAGCCCTTCCCACAGCTGTCACACCGGTAGGGCTTCTCTCCTGTGTGAACGGGCAGGTGAGCATACAGGTGCGAGGTCTGGTTAAAGCTCTTGCCACACTCCAGACAGGAGTAAGGCTTCTCCCCGGTGTGGACCCTCTGGTGAGTCTGCAGATTGGAGCTCTGACTGAAACCCTTGCCGCACTCGCGGCACCAGTAGCGTCTTCTCCTGGTGTGATCGCCTTGAGGGGAGGGAAGAGCCGCGCTGTAAGTGGAGTCCTCCTCGCATGTGCTGTACAAAAGGGACTGTTTTCCCGAAAGCCGGTGAGGACCAAGCCTGGAGGCACCACTGCAGGTTTCCTCACGCTCATTCTGTGGGTGAGTCTCCTGTCCTGTGCCAACTGGCTTGTGCGGGGAGCGGGGTGGGGAGACCTTGAGGATGTCCTGACCACGGCTGCTGCGGCCACGAGCTCTGTCAGTTTCACACACCGCGTCCTCCTTGTGGCTGTGTGAGGCCAAGGTGTCGGCACAGGGTGGAGATGCACAGAACCTGTCCCTCCTCTGAGCCTGTTTGTAATGTGGCTGGTGGTTCTGAGTCTGGTTTAAATACATTTTATGCCCAGAATTCTCTGCACTCTCAGCAGGAATGCCTTGGTGTTCCTGGGCGCTGGGATGAGCCTCTGAGAGAGTCATGAAACAGCTGCCACCTGGGGAAGTCAGGACGGTTTCTCCTGCTCCCACGTCACAGGAGGAATCATGGTGTCTGTGTGACTGCAGTTTGTTTTCTTGGCCATTCATCATGGAGCCCTGACTTTTGGTTAAATTGCTCACAGTGTCTCTCTCGATATGCCAGCACAAAAGTTCTCCCAACGAAAGGGACTTCAGTGCCGCTTCCTGAAGAGATTCTGTCTCATCTTGACTCTTAGTTTCTGAAAGGGTACAGAGAAGGAGGGCTCAGGTAAGTCGCAGTGAGTCAGTAAGGTGGCAAACCTCGGAAACTCCAAGCCCTTCTCTGCACCTGCCACGAAAACATAACTGTGTGTTTATTGCTGAAAGACCAGTCAAAGAGAACACCCAGTCAGGAAACCCGGGTCCTCAGAGCAGGTGGGGAGTCGGGGGCTTGAACCGGGATCTTTATACTAGTCCTTGCGCTTTGCACCATGTGTGCTTAATCCGCTGTGCCATCGCCCAGCCCCCTGGCTCTCTGCTTTTTTCTACATAAGAGGGGGAGAGACACCACTGCTCAGCTCACGAAGCTTCTTCTCTCTGCCTGGTAGCAGGGGGCTTGCACCTATTTCCTGGTCCCCCAGAGCAGTTTGTTCTGCACCTCACTATCTCAGAGACACTAGAAACCAGACATCGGTTCTGTGTGTCGGCCCAGCGCTAAAGCTCCAACACTTTTTTGAATCCCAACCCCCTGAAACCAGAGCTGAAGTAAACCAAATCTTCTCTAAATAGAAACACCAGCCCTACAAGTGAAAAAACCTAAGTTCCACACCTACAAGGGGGAACAGGTGTCTTTTTCTAGCTTCCCCTCCTGCCAAATAAAGGAAAAAGTGACCACTAGCAGGGATGGATATCATCATGCAGGCACTGAGCCCTACTGATAATCTGGGTGGGGGGAAAAATCCCTGGAATGGTAGTGGAATCAAGTAAACAAATTCTTTTTTTTTTAAAAAAATTCTCTATTGGGGGATTAATGGTTTACCGTCGACAATAAAATACAATAGTTTGTACATGTGTGACATTTCCATATAATACAAACCCTGCTAGGTCCTCCTCTGCCATCCTGTTTCAGGACCTGAACCCCCCACCCCCATGCCAGAGTCTTTTACTTTGATGCAGTATAAAACAAACTCTTCTAATGAGTTAACTGTGCTTGCTGTCCTATTTTATTTTTTTCCCCCTAGGCTTTGGTGCCTATACTAGGACTCTACCATGTCTTGGAGGCTTAACAAATTGCTTATTATACAAAAAGGAAGGTTACAAACAAAAGCTCTGGTATGAACTGGTACTGGGGATCGAACCTGCAGTCTCTGGGACCTCAGGTGAGCAAGATGGTGCTCTGACAGGAGCTAGTACCCCTGGCTTGGACCTTTTTAATCTTTATTGGATACAGACAGCCAGAAATTGAGACACCTGTAACACTGCTTCACCACTCACAAAGCTTTCCCCCTGCAGGTGGGAAAAATGGGCACTGCTCAGCCCATTTTTCTGGTGGTGGGGACTGAACTTGCGACCTCAAGCCTTCTGTATAGCCAGTGTGCTGCCCCACTATAGCCATCCTTAAGTCTGCTAACCATCATTAGCACATAGTTATTTTTCCAACGGTGCTCCTATAAAAGCACTTTAAGAATACAGGCCTCTGGGGAGTCTGGCGGTAGTGCAGCGGGTTAAGTGCAGGTGGCGCAAAGCACAAGGACCGGCATAAGGATCCTGGTTCAAGCCCCCGGCTCCCCACCTGCAGGGGAGTCGCTTCACAAGCGGTGAGGCAGGTCTGCAGGTGTCTGTCTTTCTCTCCCCCTTCTCTTGATTTTTCTCTGTCCTATCCAACATCAATAGTCACATAGATGACATCAATAAGTACAACAATAGAAAACAACAAGGGCAACAAAAGGGAATAAACAAATATTAAAAAAAAAAGAATACAGGCCTCTGATAACTAAGATAATAAAACTAGAGTGGGGAGGGGGGTGGGGCACCCAGTAAGCGAATCTAGTACTAAGCACAAGGATCCGGGTCGAGCCCCCACTCCCCACCTTCACAAGCAATGAAACAGGTCTGCAGGTGTCTGTCTTTTTCTCTCTCCCTCTACCTCGTTCCTCTTAATTTCTGTCCTATCCAGTAAAACAGAAAACATGGCCACCAAGAGCAGTGGATTTGTAGTGTGGGCACGGAGCCCCAACGATAACCCTGAAGGTTAAAATAAAGCCAAACTTGGGGCCGGGTGGTGGTGCACCTGGTACATGTAGTACAATGTGCACGAACCCGGGTTTGAGCGGCCGGTTCCCCACCTGCAGGGGGAAAGCTTTATGAGTGGTAAAGCCAGGCATGTGTCTGTCTCTCTCCCTATCACCCCCTCCCTCTTGATCTCTGGCTGTCTCTATCCAATAAATAAAAAAAAGGTTTAAAAAACTAAATAAAGTCAAACTAGAGCCAGCAGAATAGTTCACCTGCATAGTGTGCCCAGCAGCCACTGCACTGGAGGCAGCTTTGGTGTCTCAGAGTGAGCAGTGAAGTCCCAGTGATTACAGAAGATAAACTGGACTCAGATCCAGAGGAAGGACCTGCAGCATTAGCATTACCAGTTAAGATCTAGTGCCCAGAGCGGCAGGGCGGGTGGGATATCAATCTCTAGACCTAGTTGCCAACTAACAGTGTCAACTGCAGGTAACTGAAGGCAGGTGTGAGGAAAAAGCAAGACTTCAGGGACAGAGGAATGTGCGCTGTGAGTGTCCCAGGAGGCGGGCAGCGAACTACCGTGTAGAGGTAACAGCCGGGGGAGCAGCACAGCGGGTTAAACGCACGTGGTGCAAAACACAAGGACCGGTGTCAGGGTGAAGCAGGTCTACAGCTGTCTCTCTCTGCCCCTCTGTCTTCCCCTCCTCTCTGCATTTCTCTCTGTCCTATCCAATAATAATGATATCAATAGCTACAACAATACAACAAAGGCAACAAAAGGGAATAAATATATATATATATATATATATTTTTTTTTTTTGCTCAGCCAGGTGTGCCACCACCTGGCCCTAAGTTTTACATGTTAAATGTCTTTCTTTTCAGGGCTATCATTAAGAAGGTTTCAGATCTAGAATATAAAATACAGCGGCGAGCTCTTTTTAAAGAAGATTTTATCAATTATGTACAAGTGAATGATTTAATTACTTTTTAAAAGAATATTTTATTTATTTTATATTTCATTCATTATTTTAGAAAGAGAGAAAAGAGAGGGAGAGGCAGACCAACAGGGAGAGACACCATGGTACTTATTCACTTTTCTTGGAGTTTCCTTGGTGTTGTCATGGGTGTTTTCATGTGATGCAGAGCCTCACCCATGGTAAGGAATGTACTTTACTTGCTGAGCCATCTCTTGGCCCTCTCAGATTTTTTTTTAATATTTATTTCCTTTTGTTGCCCTTGTTGTTTTATTTTTTTTTTTATAAGTATAGTTGCTTTTTTGAGTTTGAGTTTTTTTTTTTTTTACATGCATAACATTCCCCAGATTCCCATTTAACAATACAATCCCCACTATTTAATTCATCATTTTTCATGGACCTGTATTCTCCCCACCCACCCACCCACCCCAGAGTCTTTTACTTTGGTGTAATACTCCAATTCCATTTCAGGTTCGACTTGTGTTTTCTTTTCTAGTCTTGTTGTTTTATTGTTGTAGTGATTGATGTTGTTGGATAGGACAGAGAGAAGTGGAGAGAGGAGGGGAAGACAGAGGGGGAGAGAAAGACAGACACCTGCAGACCTGCTTCACCGCTTGTGAAGTGACCCCCCCCCTGCAGGTGGGGAGGCAGGGGCTCGAACTGGGATCCTTACGCCTGTCCTTGCGCTTTGTGCTACGTGCACTTAACCCACTGCACTATTGCCGGACTCCTGCCCTCTCAGATTTTAAATGAGATAAAGAATGGTGACTTTGGGGGCTGAACGGTGGCACATCTGGTTAAATACACATTACAATGCACAAGGACCTGGGTTCAAGCCCCTGGTCCCCACCTGCAGGGGGGAAGCTCCATGAGTGGTGAAGCAGGGCAGCTGGTGTCTCTGTCTCTTTCCTTCTATTTCCCTCTCCGTTCTCAATTTCTCGTATCTGTATCCAATAATAAATAGATACCTAATTGAGAGTGTGTGGAGTAAATAAAGGCAAACATCGCCTTTCAAACAAACTGGCATTCATTAAATTTATTTCTCATGTGGTTTCTCTCTGTATATATAAATATATAAAGGACCCTTGTGGAAAACTTGGAAAGTTTTTGCTGCTATTGTTGGCAGAGAGATTGAGAGAGGCGGGGAAGATAGAGGGAGAGAAAGACACCTACAGACCTGCTTCACCACTTGAGAAGTAATCCCCCCCTACAGGTGGGGAGAGGGGCTTGAACTGGGATCCTTATGCTGGTCCTTGTGCTTTGTGCCATGTGCACTTAACCAGTTGTGCTATCACCCGGCCCCCTGCAAAAAAAAAAATATATATTTTTTAATAATTTATTTCTTTATTGGGGAATTAATGTTTTACATTCAACAGTAAATACAATAGTTTGTACATGCATAACATGGGAATAAATATATATATTTTAATTTTATTTATTTTTACCAGAGCACTGCTCAGCTCTGCTTTATGGTGGTGCAGGGAATTGAACCTGGGACTTTGGAGCCTCTGGCACGAAAGTCTCTTTGCATAACCATTATGCTATCTCCCCCCGTCCATGATAGAATTTCTTTTTTTTTAAAAAAAAATATTTCTTTTTTGTTGCCCTTGTTGTTTTATTGTAGTAGTAGTTGTTGATGATGTTGTCGTTGCTGGATAGGACACAGAGAAACGGAGAGAGGAGGGGAAGACAGAGAGGAGAGAAAGGTATACACCTGCAGACCTGCTTCACCGCCTGTGAAGTGACTCCTCTGCAGGTGGGGAGCCGGGGGCTCGAACTGGTATCCTTATGCCGGTCCTGTGCTTAACCCACTGCGCTACCACCCAACTCCCAGAATTTAAAAAAAAAATATTTTATTAATTTTATTTTTGAGAGAGATGCAGACAGAGAGAGACAGAGAGAAACACCAGAGCATTGCTCAGCTCTGGCTTATAATAAATAAGTATTTTTAAAAAATAACTGTTAAAAAACCAGTAAAAAAACAGCCGGGAAACCTCTAAACTTGAGGAAGAAATGTATGCACCACAATTCCATCTTTTCTTCTTTTTTTCTTTTGCCTCCAGGGGCCCATGCTGGCATGACAAACCCACCACCTCTGGTCGTTAAGACAGAGAAATAGGGAGAGAGAAAGACACCTGCAGATCTGCTTCACCACCTGTGAAGCGTCTCCCCCTTGCAGATGGGGAGCGGGGGCTCAAACCTGGGTCCTTGCACTATGTGTGCTTAACCGGGTGCGCCACTGCCTGCCCCCTCCCCAACCCCACCCCCCAATCAAATTTTCCAAAGGTGAATCTCAGCAGCAGTGGTCACCACTGTGGGTGATCAGAAAAGCTGGTTTCCTGGACCTGCACAGGCACCAGGCAGAGGGAGGGAGACAGGCGGAAGCAACAGCCAGAAGTACCAATGGTGGAGCCTGGGCGCTCATGGCTGACCTGGCAAAGCCGCCCTTTCCAGGTAAACCGAAGAGGATTCCTCACCTGTTGTTTCTTGTCATTACTGGGGCTTCACTACTCAGGCTGGCTTCTGCAGATGCAAAAGGTCCCCAACACTGTAGCCTCCCCTCCCACCTACTGCAGTCAAGGCCAGGCCCCAACCTGGGCGTTTAGCAGGTCTCCTCCCAGCTGAGCTATGTCGCTGGCCCTGCATTACTTTCAGACTGTCCCTGAGAGGAACACAGGTAGATCCAATCACAGCACCGCTCAGTTTTGGCTTATGATGGTGGGGGGTGGAAGATTGAACCCTGAACCTCCAATGTTAAAAGTCATTTACATAGCAACCATTATGCTGTCTTCCCAGCCCAAGAGGAAGGCCAGTAACTTGTAGCTGTATGAAAACAGCTTGTCAGCTCAAGGTCAACCGGAGTTTCTAACTGACCCATATATAATGATTTTGTTTGCTAAGTTTCCATCCCTTAACTTCTTTTAGCAGAATTGAAAAAATTAAAACACACTTATAAGTGTGATTTGTGAGGGGGAACACTTCACTGTTCTGGTGTGCAGGTCTCATGAGCTGCTTAGGAATCTGGTGTCATCACAGAAATATCAGCTGAACACAAAAAATTTCACAGAAGCAGCCTCAAGACACACTGTTATGTCAATCCTGTCACCAGAAATTTTAAATGCCAATGTGTTCGACTCCCCTAAACACCATGAACTGGCAGAGCAGCTAGTGCTGTCACTGGGGCTTTCACAGCCTTTTTTCAGACACTGAAGTCTCTCCCCCAGCCCCCGCACTTGGGGACCAGGGCAACTGTGTGCTGTCTACAAGACTCAGAAACCAGGCAAATACCCCCAAAGTAAAACTGGGTTACAAAACACAAAGGCCATGATTAGTTGTTAGATCCTAGGGAACCGATCGATATCAGATCTTAAATATACTGAGGGAGGGAGTCAGGCAGTAGCGCAGAGGGTTAACAGCATGTGGCGCAAAGCGTAAGGATTCTGGTTCGAGCCCCCGGCTCCCCACATGCAGGGGAGTCGCTTCACAGGTGGTGAAGCAGGTCTGCAGGTGTCTGTCTTTCTCTCCCCCTCTCTGTCTTTCCCTCCTCTCTCCATTTCTCTCTGTCCTATCCAACAATGACAACAACAACAATAACTACAACAACAATAAACAAGGGCCACAAAAAGGAATAAATAAATATTTAAAAATATATATACTGAGGGAAAGAGACACTTGAGACATCCCTATAATCAGAGAAGTCAGCATCCTACTTTGAGTAATGGAGAAGGACTGAAATAGTACGGGAAGCGAGACTTGACTAACACGAGTGAGACCTAACAGAACACTCCGCCCAGGCACTAGCAAAAACACTCCAAAACGGGTCAGGTGTTAGAAACCAGGGACTTTGAATTTTGTGGCTTAAGTTTTCTTTCTTTTTCTTTTTCTAGAGCACTGCTCATGTCTGGCTTATGGTGGTACTGGGGACTGAACCTAGGGCCTTTGGTTCCTCAGGCATGAAAGTCTTTCTGCATCATCGATATGTTAAACCATGAAAAGACTGAAACCAGCCTCATTCCCCAGTCAGGCAGAGATACGACGTAAAACCGAAAGACACATCCTTTATAAATGGTGCCAAATTCCCAACAAAAACTAGTAAACACAATAGTAGCTGACTCTTGTGGTGCAAAGAGGGTCCAACATATGAGGTAACTACCAGCCTGATGACAGTAACAGAACAAAGGGTGAAACACGTCACCTTTTTGTTTTTTCAATTTAGTTGCCGCCAATTAGGGTTACCTATGGGGATTGGTGCCCTGCACAATGACTCCACCTCTTCCAGAGGCCATTTTCTCTCAATTACTTTTATTTGATAGGACAGAGAGAAATTGAGAAGGGGAGAGAGAGAAACACCTGCAGACCTGCTTCACCTCTCCTGATGCTTCTTCCAGCAGGCGGGGCACGGGGCTTGAACCTAGGTCCTCACATATGGTAACACATGCACTTCACCTGATGTGCCCACACCTGGCCCTATTTACAGGTATGTTAACACAAAAGAGAAAAGCATCACTCTAACACGACAGGTGCCGGGATATCTGCCTGAGATTCCCAACACTTGATCCACTGCACCACCCGCTATGTGCTGCCACATAGCTCCAACAAAGCGAAACCAAACAGCTCTAACACAAAACCGCACACACACTGATCTTGATACACACGGTCTTTTCGATTAAAGCATTTGGAAATATTGGAACACCTTCGCTGGACAGTGTTTCTCGTAAAGATTATCAAGGGGCGACAATAATGTGGTGTTGTCCGAAGAGATTAGGAGGCGTATCAGACTTTCGTGTAATTATCTGAGTAGATGGAGTGACTGAGGGAAGTGAAGCAAGCGGAAGGAGAGGAGGGTGTCGGGGCCGGGTGTTGGTGCGCCTGGCTGAGTGCCCGTGTTACAATGCGCAAGGACCTGGGTTTGCACCCCCAGTCCCCACCTGCAAGGGGAAAGCTTTTGCTCTTCCTATCACCCCCTTCCCTCTCAATTTCTGGCTGTCTTTATCAATAAATAAATAAAAATGGGAGGAGGGTGTTTAGGTCTAAGCAGTAAGAATTATTGAGAGGGAAGGGAGTGATAGAGAGAGAGAGAGAGACAGAGAGGACACCTGCAGCCCTGCTCCACCATGCACAAAGCTTTCCCCCTGCAGGTGGGGACCGGGAAGGGGGGTTGAACCTGGGTCCTTGGGCACTGTAACATGTGCGGTCAACCAGGTGCTCCACCAGCTGACCCCTCTACCTGCTTTCTGAGCTTATTAGGTCTAAGTCTAGTCACGGTGGACTAATGAGCGCTTTTAAACTGAGGTATGTAGTTGCCCCAAATTTATGGACACAGAGAAGGCTGGTTCATACCCAGAGAGGGAGCAGAGTCAGGGGAAGATGACCACAGGGCTCCGAGTGGGGAGAAGGGGGAGGAATCATTTTGTAGGTAGAGCCTCGAGGTCCCAAGTTTGAGAATCATAAAAAACACTGAGCCACAGAGCTGCTAAAAGTCAAGACCAGATGACACACACGACGATGACACGGTCTGTCTACCATGGAGCTGCTTTTCCTCACACACCATTTCGCCAGGCCCAGGCTGCTTTTCCTTCAGAGAGAGGGAACGACACCACAGCAGCTCCCATGTGATGCCAGAGTGGGGCCTGCATCACCCACATGCACTGCAAGGCAGGTGTCTTACCTGGTAAGGTGGCTTGCTCTCTCTCTCTCTCTCTATCAGAGCACTGCTCAGCTCTGCTTTATGGTGGTGCAGGGAACTGAACCTGGGACTTTGGAGACTCAGGGACAAGCCTCTCTGCAGAACCACCATGCTATCTCCCCAGCCCTGAGCTGTCCTCTCTGACCCTGTTCACATCATATTTAACTAGGACGCAAAGGGCTGACTTCCTCACAAACGGACCTGGGAGAACTCGGTGTCACCATGCACACCACCAAGTGGCACCTTTCAGGATACAGACAGAAAAATGAATACCAGGGAGTCGGGCGGTGGCGCAGCGGGTTAAGCGCAGGTGGCGCAAAGCGCAGGGACCGGTGTAAGGATCCCGGTTCGAGCCCCCGGCTCCCCACCTGCAGGGGAGTCGCTTCACAGGCGGTGAAGCAGGTCTGCAGGTGTCTGTCTTTCTCTCCCCGTCTTCCCTTCCTCTCTCCATTTCTCTCTGTCCTATCCAACAATGACGACATCCGTAACAACTACAATAACTAACAACAATGTAAAACAACAAGGGCAAGAAAAGGGAAAAATAAATAAATAAATAAATATATATATGACCGAATACCAAAGGCATTACACATTTCAATCTAAGAGCTAAAATTATACCACTGAAAGGAAGCAGGAGAAAAGCTTCATGACACGGGGTCTGCCTGGCACAGGTTTTGCCAGAGGCCAGGGATCAAACCTGGGGACCTCATGCTTTATCCGCTGGCCAACTCCTCAGCCCCCACCTTTGGACTTCACGTGTTCTGTGAGCCGGGGAAGGCAACGTGGGTCTGAGTCGGGGTGTGGCAGACAGTGACGAAGGGATGTGAAGCGTGTGGGGGGGACGAGGCAGAAGTGATGTAGCTGCGGGCCTGTGTGGGGGAGAAGTGACGGAGCTGCGCGCCTACCCGCGTGGGGGGAAGTGACGTAGCTACGCGCACCCGCCCGTGTATGTGGGTGGGAAGTGACGTAGCTGCGCGCGCCTGCCTGTGTGTGTGTGTGTGTGGGGGGGGGAGTGACGTAGCTGCGCGCGCCTGCCTATGTGTGGGGGGGGGAAATGACGTAGCTGCGCGCGCCTACCTGTGTCGGGGGGAAGCCCCGTTGGCCAGAGCTGCTGCTCCTGCTCCAGCTGGGCTACCAGGTCAGGCTTGGGGAACTGACGGCCTGGGAGAAGCAAGCAGCACATAAAAGTGTTAAAAGCAGATGGCACCGGCTCCAGTCTCATATTAGAAACCTCTCTCCTTCCCAGAGCAGGGCTAACTAAACACTATTTTTTTCCCTTTAAAAATTTTTTTTAAATATTTTTTTCAATTTTTTAAATTAATATTGTAGTTGTTGTTGCTGTTAGGACAGAGAGAAATGGAGAGAGAAGGGGAAGACAGAGAGGGGGAAAGACACCTGCAGACCTGCTTCACCGCCTGTGAAGCGACTCCCCTGCAGGTGGGGAGCCGGGGTTCGAACCGGGATCCTCACGCCGGTCCCTGTGCTTTGCGCCACATGCGCTTAACCCGCTGCGCCACCGCCCGACTCCCCCCCCCCCTTCTCCCCCTTTTTAATGTCACAAGAGTTTATCGCTGGGGCATGGTGCTGGCACTACAAAATCCACTGCTCCTGGTGGGTACTTCTCCCTTTTATTTTGATTTTTTAATAGGAGAGAAACTGACGGGAGAGAGACAGACACCTGCAGACCCGTTTGATTGCTTATGAAAAAATGAAGTTTGTTGGAAGTGGTGGTGCTATTGTGTACAGAAACCCAGTACAAACTCCAGCAGCAAAAAAAGTAAAGAATACACAGAGCAGACGACCCCACCAATGTGTCCTGGAGCCCCGCTTCCCCAGAGCCCCACCCCACTAGGGAAAGAGAGAGGCAGACTGGGAGTATGGATCCACCTGTCAACGCCCATGTTCAGCAGGGAAGCAATTACAGAAGCCAGACCTTCCACCCTCTGCAACCCACAATGACCCTGGGTCCATGCTCCCAGAGGGATAAATAGGAAAGCTATCAGGGGGAGGGGATGGGATATGGAGTTCTGGTGGTGGGAACTGTGTGGAGCTGTACCCCTCTTATCCTATGGTTTTATCAGTGTTTCCTTTTTATAAAGAAAAATTAAAAAAAGAAAAAAAAAAGTTTGGTGGCACACTCGGTGAAACACATACTTTACACATATTCTCTTTCCTTGTTTAAGCTTTATTAATAAGAAAAAGGAGATGAGGGAGAGAGAAAACCAGAGCCTCACTCTGGCACATTAGGACTATTTATTATTATTATTTTTTAATACAGAGCAATTCTCATCTCTGGCTTATGCTGGTGCAGGGACTTGAACCTGGGACCTCAGGCATTGAGATCTTTTGTGGAACCACTATGCTATCTCCTCCACCTCATTCTCGTACATCAGGTGCCAGGGACCAAACTCTAGACCGAGTGCTTGAGAGTCAAACACTTCATCCACTGCACCACCACCCAGACCAGCTTTTAACTCTACATATTAAGAAAAAGGCACTCAAGCCATGACTCCACTGTCCTTGGAGAGCCATCTGCTTCCGTCCTTGGTATTCCCATGCGCCTCTGGGGTTGAGCCCTGGGCCTCATGTGTGAAAAGGCACGAGGCTCTCCCTGTTTCGCTGCAGTCTGCCTTCAGCTGGAAAGCAGATATAGCAGCCTGGGAGGTGGCCCAGTGGGTAAAGTTCTGACTCTCAAGCAGGAGGGTCTGAGTTTAATCTGTGGCATCACATGTGCCAGAGGGAGGCTCTGGTGCTCTCTCTCTCCTTCTTCCTTTCTCTTTCATTAAAAACAAAAAAACAGATATTATAGCCTGGCTAAGGAGATAGCTTAGCAGTTACACAAAAGGCCAGGTCGTGGCGCACCTGGAAGAGAGGACACAGTACCATGTGCAAGGACCCAGGTTCAAGCCCTGGTCCCCACCTACTGGGGGGAAGCTTCATGAGCAGTGAAGCAGGGCTGCAGGTGTCTGTCACTGCCACCTCCTCCCCTCTCGATTTCTCTGTCTCTCTCCATAAATAAATTATATATATATATATATATATATGTATGAAGACTATATATCTATATCTATATATATAAATACTCTCATGTCTGAGGTTCCAGGGTTCCAAGTTCAGTACCCAGAACCACCATCAGCCAGAGCTGAGCAGTGCTCTGATTTTTAAAAAAAATGGGGAGTACAGCTGATGATGCACCCCACTGAGCACACACATTACCATGAGCAAGGACCCGGGTTCAAGTCCCAGCTCCCCACCTCCAGGAGGAAGTTTCATGAGCTGTGAAGCAGATCTGCAGGTGTCTCTCTGTCCTATCAGATCATAAATTATCTGTATCTATCAAGATCTACGAAATACAGAGACTGGTACAGCTACGCTCAGCTGCTCACTTACAGTTCATTTCACAAGACTAATGTTTGCCCGTGAAAGAAGATGAGAAACGCCCTGTCTCTATACCCCAGACAGCCTCAGGAATTGGCCTGGAAGGCTCTGAAGCCGTGAACCAGGGTGCAGGGGCCAGGGACATAGCTGAACATCTTAATCGCACAGCACAGAACCCACCAGTGCCAGGGAGGGGCTGAGTTTCTGGGGTGGACGGTGTGTGTGTGTGGGGGGCGTGACACCCTGTCCTCACCCAGTGAGATCAGGTTCCGGAAGTTCTCCAGCATCACATCCCGGTACAGCTGCCTCTGGGTGGGGTCCAGCAGCCCCAGCTCCTCCTCCGTGAAGGCCACGGCCACGTCCCTGAAGGTCACTGCCTCCTACAATGCCAGATACACAGGCTCTCAACCCCACAGCCTGCTGCCCCAGGGAAGGGGGAGGGGAAGCTGAAGGGGGTGGGAAGAGGCTGCAGGGCCCCAGCAGGGATCTGAACACTCTCCAAAGCTGGTGGTCTTACATTCTCACCTGTTTCCCACACATACACATGCTGATGTGAAGCAAATAAGGGAACAAGGAAGAAAAAAAAAAAAACCACCTTGTGAAGACAGCTCACCTGTGAAGCCCAGGTTCAAGCCCTGAGCCCAGGCCCCACTGCACTGAAAGAAGCATAGTGCTGTGGAGTTTCCCTCCACAAGAAAAGGGCCACCTGGAGTGATGAAGCCACGGAGCCCCAGCACAGACCAAGTAATAACAACAACACCAACAAACCCAACATTGCCTTGAGAGGCTGGAGACAGCACCAGGGGCAGCACAACAAACTTTCAGGCTGAAGTCCCAGAAGTCTAACTTAACTCTTTGTAACGGATAACAATAAAACTTTATTTTTTAATTTTTATTTATTTTTCCCTTTTGTTGCCCTTGTCTTATTGCTGTAGTTATTATTGCTGTTGTTACTGATGTCATTGTTGTTGGATAGGACAGAGAGAAATGGAGAGAGGAGGGGAAGACAGAGAGGGGGAGAGAAAGACAGACACCTGCAGACCTGCTTCGCAGCTTGTAAAGTGACAAAAAAGCTGTAAAGTGTCGGGGACTCGAACTGGGATCCTTACGCTGGTCCTTGCACTTTGTGCCACCTGCGCTTAACCCGTTGCACTACCACCTGACTCCTGATCTGATAATAAAATTTGTTTATGTGACCGAGTGACACCCCGTAGAATTGGGATCCTTATGTTGGTCCTTGTGCTTCGTGCCATGTGCGCCTAACCCGCTGCACTAAACCCGCCCCCAGCATACTCTTTACCACATGTAGGGACCTGGGTTCGAACTCCTGCATGGGAAGTTTTACAAGCTGCAGTCTCTCCCTCACCGGGAGTCCTAGGCATGAAGCTCCAGCCAAAACCCTGGAGGCTGGCAGAAAACAAAACACACACTACCTCTTCTTTCACACAATCATCTGAAAACAAACCGGGAGCCCGGCCTAGGATGATTCCAACTTGCCTCTGCTCCCCTCCCCTTCCCCGAGACAGACATGTTCTATCTGCGCCCAGAGAAGCTGGTTTAGGAAACGCAATGGCAAACTCTACTTACGTGGGACTTGGTCATGATTCTCCTCTTCCTTCCAGGTGGAGCCGGGTCCTGGAAGGCAGAAGGGGCAGAGAGCCATCAGGGATCCTGAGGGTGGAGAGGCCGCCTGTCCACAGGCACTACTGGGCAGCAGGGACAATCTGGGCAGAGGCAATTTCACCTGATTGGAAAATTCAAACTGGATAACAACTTAACAAGGGTGGGTCCAGCTGCCCAGGCTGTGTGCCAGCTGTCTCTGTTTATCCCAAGTACTTCCTGTGGTCTGAGTCCTCCCTGACCTAAGTACTTCCTGTGGTCTGAGTCCTCCCTGACCGTTCCAAATGCCTGTGGATGCAAGTGGGCTGAGAAGAGGAAGATGGCCCTCCTCCCTTCACATCTGAGCATTTCTGCTTCAAACCACAGGAGGAGGATGCTTCCTTCCCTTCACACCCAGGTGCTCCCGTGCTCCAATGATTCAGTGACACAGGACACACAAGAGAAAATTCAATTTCATTGTGTCACCATGGTTGTCCCCCAGCCCCACTCCAAGACACAGGGACTGAAAAGGCACCCAGGTGACTAAGGCTGCTTTTAACATCCTGCGTTAAAGAAAGGCCATCTGGGGCCCAGCAATACAGTGTGGAGAAGCGCGGGGCCAAAAATATAGTGGTTATGCGAGAGACTTTCAAGCCTGAAGCTCTCAGGTTTAGTCCCTGGCACCACAATAAGCCGGAGCTGAGCATCGCTCTGCATAAGAGAGAGAAAAACAACGCCAAGAAGATGGCTCACTTGGGAGGCTCACTTGGTTAGGCTGGTTACCCAGGTTCAAGTCTGGCTCCCACCACAATGGAGGAAGCTTGGGTGAGGTGGTGTCTTTCTTTCTCTCCAAGTCTGAAAACCAAGCGGTGTCCAGGAGGGCTGAAGCTGCAGTGATGCAAAAGCCCAGAATGACTGCCTGGCTTAGAGTACCTATCAAGTGAGAGCACTGGCTGTGCACGCCTGATGCCCCAGAGGATACCACCATAAACCAGAACTGAGAGATGCCCTGGTCCTCTCTCTGATAAGAAGAATTGACCTTAAAAGGAAAAAAAAAAATCAAGATTCCAAGAAGCTGTATGGCACTTAAATTTACAACACTGGCTTATTCAACAGTACCCAACACTAAGGCCTCCTTGCACATTGCACAACACAGCTGTTTCTCTGTGGGAGCTCATCAGCACAGCTGCTTCTCTGCTTGAGCAAAATCAGAACTTGCCAGGGGCCCAGCTGAAGACTGTAACTCTTCCTTCCTAAACAAGGAACTAGACAGCATGCTGGCAGGAGCGTCAGCTGCAAACAGGATTCCCATGCCTAATGTTCCTGGTTTCATCTCTCATGTCTCACTGGTGCACTGGCTTCTCTCTTGCCTTCATGTTAAGCATTAAGAAACAAACAACTGGGGGTCTCGAGGTAGCACAGCGGGTTAAGTGCACATGGCGCAAAGCAAAAGGACCTGCATAAGGATCCCAGTTCCAGCCCCCGGCTGCAGGGGAGTCGCTTCACAGGCGCTGAAGCAGGTCTGCAGGCATCTGTCTTTCTCTCCTCCTTTGTCTTCCCCTCCTCTCTCCATTTCTCTCTGTCCTATCCAACAACGAACGACATCAACAACAACAATAACCACAGCAAGGCTACAACAAGGGCAACAAAAGGGGGGGAAAATGGCCTCCAGGAGCAGTGGTTTCATGGTGCAGGCACCGAGCCCCAGCATTAACCCTGCAGGCAAAAAACAAAAAAAAAAAACTAGGGTACTGCTACTCAGCTCTGGGATACGGCGATGTCAGGGATTGAACCTGGGATGGCAGAGCCTCAAGTGTGAAAATTGTTTGCGTAACCACTATGCTATCTTCCTCCTAACTCTTTGTTTGCAAGTCTCCTTCTTTCCTCCTTATTGCAAATAAAGGGGTCACAGTTACGGAATAATAGTTCTGCAAAATAAGACTTTCACGTTTGAAGCTTCGAGGTCTCAGGTTCAATGCCCAGCCCCACTATCAGCCAGTTGAACAGCTTGCTCAAATTAAACCAAACAGGAAAGAAAATTGTTTTTAGGAAAACACACAAGGTGCCTCTCCTCTGCAGATTGCAACTGATTGCATCGCTGTCACTCAGCTCTAGCTACCTGCATCCTTTCTTGGCTATATCGAACTTTTAACCAGAGCCCTGCTCAGCTCTGGCATATGGTGGTGTGGGGATTGAACCTGGGAATTCTCAGGGATGAGAGTCTTTTTAGCATCAACACTATGCAGCCCATGCCCCTTTTCCTTAAACTCTTGCAAAGACCCCACCAGGCTGCAACTAGCCCTTTGCAACCAGGAGATGGAGCAGAAGCAGCCGAGGCTGTATTGCCTGGCGGAGCGGGGGACCCTTTACTCCCACAGAAACCTTGGTTCCGGGCCAAGGCCGCCCTGCTCCGAAAGGGGCATCGAGCACCGCGCGAGCCGCGGAAGGCAGCTCCGACTCACCTGGCTGGGAGCGCGCTCCGCTGGCCTCGCCTTCCCAGAGCGGAAGTGCCTCCGGATGCCGCTCTGTCCGGGGACTACACTTCCCGACATGCGCAGCGGGGCGCACGCCGCACGAACTACGTTTCCCAGAAGGCCGCTCGCGGAGGCCGTGCTCCTGCAGGCCACCAGCTATTTTGGGGTTTGGATTCTGGGGCGGTAGTTGTCGGATTCTTGTTGGTTATTGGTTCTGGCTCGTGTGCAAATAACTGCAAGTTTTAAAAAATGGGGCCGGAAAAAAAAATAAATAGGGCTGCAGGTACATGTAAAGTTTGCACGATAAGGGGGCCGGGAGGGAACTAGCGCACATAGCGTGAAGCACAAGGACCAGCGGAAGGATCCGGGTTCGAGACCCCTGCTCCCCACTTGCAAGAGGAGAACCTCTGCTCCTCACTTCACAAGCGGTGAAGCAGGTCTTCGGGAGTCTATTTTTCTCTCCCCTTCTCTGTCTCCCCCTCCTCAGTTTCTCTATATCCTATCCAACAACAATGGAAAAAGATGGTCTTCGTAGTGCAGGCACTGAGCCCCAACAATAACCCTGGAATAAAAAAAAAAGTTTGCACAATGGACATGACTTACAAGCAAACATTTCTAGGGAGAGCAGAGATTTTTTTTGGGGGGGGGCAGGTGATGGCACACTTCACCGCTTGTTAAGCGGCCCCCCTGCAGGTAGGAGGCTCTAACTGGGATCCTACGCAGGTCCTTGCGCTTCGCACCATGTGCGCCTCACCCGCTGTGCTACCACCCGGCCCCCAGGACCAGGGTCTTTAACTCAGATCCTGGTGCATGTTAAAGTGTGCACTCTACTGGATGTGCCACTGTCAGGCCGCTATTAATATCTGTTCCTCAATTATCATCATATAGCTTGATGATAAGAAAAAAACGAGTTCCTAGCTTTCAGGGATAAGAGACCCCACAACCTCCGGGGGGGGGGGGTAAAGGTGACAAGGGGGGTAGGGGTGGGTGGTGACTCTGTCGGAAGCAACGGGCAGGGGGGAAGCTTCCCAAGTGCTGCAGGTGTCTCTGCCTATCACTTTGTGTCTCTTACCCTTTATCGAGGGAGTGGGAGAGGAAGGAGTAAGGGAAGCCACTAGAAACTGGTGGTTCTGCTGACACCAGGCCAAAGTGATAACACTGATGCCAAGTAAATAAGTTGGCGAAACTGAAGTCTTTCAAATGCATCACAGACCCTGCCTGATGCTGAGCTGGAGAAAAGCTAACACCTGGCCCCCACTGGGCTGAAGGAAGCCTCAGTGCTGTGGTTTCTCACCAGCCCCCGTCTAGAGGACGAGGAAGAGGGAGACGAGGACGACTTTGATGGAAACAGGGACACTAAGAATTTGAGAATTATAATTTTGACATTTATTAAGGAAAATATTCTTCCTTGGCTGCCATTTTGGACACTACCCAAATGACACAGCAAAACTGTCTTAACCAGCCAGTGGTCAAAGTCCCACTCTGTAAGATGCCGTGTTCCATTCTTGCAAAGTCAGACAGAGATACTAAAAGTGAGCACACACAGCCGCACCTAAGCCAACTGCCCACTGTCGGGAACAAAGGCTGAAAACCTCCACACTTCTCTGCTCAACACAACACAGGAAGAAGAGCCCATCGCAAAAGCGTTCTAAACACATTCAAGTGGTTTCAGATCACAGTACTGCTTTGATGATACATGTGTGTAAAGTGTGTGTTTACCGGAAGTGCTATCTTAAGGTGGCTTGCACGATTCTTCCTTTCAACACACTTGGTTGTTCTTTGTCTTGTCATTGCTGAGGTTTCACCACTGTGGGCTTTTTCAGATTGAAAAAGGGAGAGAAGGGGGAGAAGGGAGAGACTCCACAACTCGGAAGCTTCCCCCACTTGGTGTTGTACTGAGGGCCCAAAGCTGGGTTGTGTGCATGGCAAAGCAGACACTCTGGGTCCCTTGCTTCTTGGTGTTGTGGGCAGTTGGCACTGAGCCTTCACCCACCCCCCAGGGGTGCAGGTTTGGGTCATGTATTCTTCTTTTCCTGTCCTTTTCCAAATCTTTTGAATAATTCTGCTAGAACTTAAGTTGCTCTCTTAAATAAGTTTACCCTGAATCCTCTTAATAAATTTCTTTAATACAATACTGGTCTCTGTGCTTACTGGTCATTGTCATGCTTAGTTAAATATTTTCAAACATAGGAGTCGGGCGATAGCGCAGCAGGTTAAGCGCACATGACACAAAGCACAAGGACCGGCGTAAGAATCCCGGTTCAAGCCCCTGGCTCCCCACCTGCAGGGGAGTCACTTCACAAGTGGTGAAGCAGGTCTGCAGGTGTCTTTCTTTCACCCCGTCTTCCCCTCCTTTCTTCATTTCTCTCTGTCCTATCCAACAATGATGACATCAATAACAATGATAACAACTACAACAATAAAACAAGGGCAATAAAAGGGAATAAATAAATATTTAAAAATATATTTTTTCAAACATGAGGCTGGATGGTGGCACACTTAGTTGAGCATACACAGCACAAGAAACAGGTTCAAGCCCCCAGTTCCCATGTGAGGAGGTCGGAAGGAGGGGGAAGCTTCACAAGTGGTGAGGCAGTGCTGTGGCGTCTTCCTCTTCCCTCTCAATGTCTGTCTCTATCCCAGATAAATTAAATAAAATAAACACACTTTTAAATAATTTAGGGAGCAGGTGGTGGCCCATCTGTTTGAGCTCACTTATTACCATGTGCAAGCACCTGGGTTCAACCCCCTGGTCCTCACCTGCAGGGGAGAAGCTACACAAGTGGTGAAGCAGGTCTGCAGGCGTTTCTCTCTCTCTCTCTACTCACTCCCTCTCCTTTCAATTTCTCTGGCCTATCAAGTAAAAAGAAAAGAAAAAAAAATGTAAAAATGACTGCTGGGAAAGATGAATTCATAGTGCAGGCACCAAGTCCCAAAGACCACCCTGGTGACAAGAAAGTAATAATTTGGAGCATGGCTTAATATAGTTTTTTTCTTCTTCTTTTTGCTTCCAGGGTTATCCTTGGGGCTTGGTGCTGGCACTATGAATCCACTGCTCCTGGCAGCCATGTTTTCCATTTTATTGGATAGGATAGAAATAAATTGAGAGAGGAGGGGGAGACAGAGAAGGAGAGAGACACCTGCAGACCCACTTCACCACTTGTGAAGCTTCCCCCACGCAGGTGGGGTTAATGCGATTTTCTAACATACCTTTTACACACTTTTAGACCTTTAGCAAAAGTCCTGAGTGCCTATAATGCCACAGTTCTGTATGCTTAGCAACGGGTGAAGTCCCTTCTCTTATCAAGCTGACATTCTAGTGCACTTACACTGAGGCACAGGCAGGCATGTGTAAATTTTGTAAGCCCTGGTGCAAGGACCAACGTTACATTCTCACAGGACCCCTTACGGGACCCCTCTCCCGAGATCTCACTGATGATTGCGAATGCCGAGGCTGGGCAGAAACGTTCCGTCTTCATGGAGAAAGTGATTTGCTTACCGCATGGATACTAGTGAATGGAAACTGAGCTTCCACCATAGGACACAACATTCTTTTACAGAACTTCGTTTCTGTGGGGTTTCTCTGATGAAGGGTACTCTTTACCAAACGCTTCACTTTTATACAGTTTATCACCACTATGGACTCTCTGATGAATGAGGAGGCCTGAGCTCCAACGGAAACCCTTGCCACACACGTCACACTGGTAGGGCTGCTCTCCTGTGTGGACCCTATGGTGGGCCTGCAGGTTGGATCGCTGACTGAAGCCCTTCCCACACACCTCACATGTGTATGGTTTTTCCCCAGTGTGGACTCGGTGATGGGCCTGAAGACTGGAGAGCCCCGTGAAGCCCTTCCCACACTGTTCACACTTGTAGGGTCTCCCTTCTGTGTGGATCCTTTGATGAGCTTGGAGGCGGGAAGTCTCACTGAAGCCCTTTGTGCACACTGCACACTTGTAGGGTTTCCCGCCAGTGTGGACCCTCCGATGTGCCTCAAGACGTGAGTTCTGACTAAAGCCCTTCCCGCACATCTCACATGTATATGGTTTCACTCGGCTGTGGACTCGCTGGTGGCCTTGAAGGTAGGCTCTCTGGCTGAAGCCCTTCCCACACACCTCACACACGTAAGGTCTCTCACCAGTGTGAACGCTCTGGTGGCTCTGCAGGTAAGATCTCTGACTGAAGCTCTTCCCGCACTCTTCACAGCGATACGGCTTCTCTCCTGTGTGGACTCTCTGATGGGCCAGGAGAGTAGAGGCCTTACTGAAGCCTTTCCCACACTCTCCACACTTGTAGGGCTTCTCGCCTGTGTGTACCCTCTGGTGAATCTGCAGATTAAAGCTCCAACTGAAGCCCTTCCCACACGCCTCACATTTGAATGGCTTTTCTCCTGTGTGGACTCGCTGGTGGCCTTGGAGGTGTGAGCTCCGGCTGAAGCCCTTCCCACACTCCTCACACTTGTAGGGTTTCTCTCCTGTGTGGACTCGCTGGTGGCCTTGGAGGTAGGAATTGCGACTGAACCCTTTCCCACACTCCTCACATTTGTAGGGTTTCTCTCCAGTGTGGACTCTCTGGTGGGCTTGAAGGTATGAACTCCGACTGAAGCCTCTGTCACATTCCTCACATGTATAAGGCTTCTCTCCTGTGTGGACCCTCTGGTGAATGTTCAGAACTGATCTGTGACTGAAGCCTTTACCACAAACGGAGCATTTATATGGCTTCTCTCCTGTGTGGTCTTTCTGGCGATCTTCATGTTTTGAATTCCAAGTGAAGACACTCCCACACTCTTTATAAGGTCTCGCTTCAATGTGTACTTTCTGGTGGCCTTGCAGACATGAATTCTGACTGCACGTGTCACATTTATAATGCCGTTTCCTAGTGTGGACTATGTGAAGGTCCGGAAGTTGTAATGGCAGATGGAAACCATTGACACAGTCCATAGAATTACAGAGACTCTCTGCCCTGTGGAAGCTCTGCTGAATGTTAACATCTGATTCCACATCTGCGTGCCGTTCCTCTTCACTGTGTATTTTCTGATGAACTTGAATACAAGAACTCTGATGATCAAAGATATTCCAATTCTGCTCGTATTCCTGGGGTTCTCCCCCAGCACAAACCCTAAAATTTCGATGATGGTCTGAGCTGTGGCTGAGAGCTTTCTCATGAGTGTTGCACCTGGAAGGCATCTCTCCCTGGGGAGCATGCTCCTGAGTGTTGCGGGAGGAACAGAGACTGAAGTTCCAGCCGCATTCACACGTACACGGCTTCTCCTTTGTCTGCGTTTTCTGACAGGATTGCAGGTGTGAGCTCCCACAAACACAATCACCCCCTCTCTGCACGCTAGGATGAATACAATGATCTGAACTACGACTACAGACCTTTTGCCATGGACAGGATGAAGGGGGCTTCCCTTCTAAAGGGAGCTGCCGCTGAACTTCCAGGCCGAAGTCACGGCTGAAGGCTCTTCTGCAATTGTCCCATAGGCGGGGCTCTTGCCCCCTTGGAATCAAGTCATGACTGGACAGTGAAACCCGCACGGTGTCTTCTCCGCAGTCATAGCAACTACTGTTTTTCTTTGTTCTGTCTACTCCCAGGTTATCGTTGTGATGTGAGGCCCAACCAGTGTTGTCACACTTACAGAAATCTGTTTTCATGAGATTTGGCTGACATGGACACTGAGGATTCTGTGCCTCGGTTGGCCATGTTTTCCTCCCAGCATGCTGGACCCTCCAACATGAAAATTCTTGAGTTTTTACATAATTGAAACCATTTCCTTTATGAGTCGAGAGGTAATTCTCATCTCCTGGAATCTGAACTGGAAATCCTGCCCAATATGGGCAGGGGGCAGCACCTTCACTCTGGACCTGAGAAAGAATGCTTTGGACATCTCTCATGGGATCTTGACACCTGGCTAATCTGTCTGTGCCTTGTAGACAGGCCAGCCAAGAAGAAGACTCTTTGGGGGAAATGTAGGTTAATCTCATTTTTTGAATGTTCTCCATTTCATGTTGATTCTTGGGTCCTATAAGGAAAAACATTTAGACATATACACAACTGAGTGATTTCATTTAGAGATTTTGACATGAAACTTCTATGAGGCAGGAAAAAAATCCATGTTACTACCTCTAGGAATACTTACAGAAGAGCTATTAAAACATTTTATTTACTTTCATGAGAGAAATATTAAGATAGATACATAGATAGAGGGGAAAAGAGACAGACAGACATTCCAGAGTACTGCTTATCTCTTGCTGATGATGGTGCTGGGGATTGAACCTGGGGCCTTACAACATCAGGCATGAGAGTCTTTTGCAGAACCATTATGCTGCCTCCCCAGCCTGAGAATGGCTATTTTTGGCTACCCCAGTATTATAAGTAGTATCCACATAATTCAGACAAGAGATAGAATGGGACAGAGGAAGAGAGGGGAGACACCACAGCACTGTTTCACCACCTGTGGAGTTTCCCTGGTGTTGGCATGGTGCTCCCATGTGGTGCCAGTGTTTGAACCCAGGGTGTCACACACAGAAAGCATGTGCTCTAACAGGTGAGCTATCTCTGGGCCCTGAGTCTTTTTAAGAGAGCTCTCCTTCTCTCTCTCTCCTTCTCTCTCTCTCTCTCTCTTTAAACCAGAACACTGTTTAGCTCTGGCTTATGATGGTGCAGGGGATTGAACCTGACACTCTGGAGTCAGCCTCAGGCACGAGAGTCGCTTTGCATAAACATTATGCTATCTACCCCCACCCAAGAGAGATTTTCAAATGCTGTGGTGTTACCATGCTCAAGGAGCCAGGTTCAAGTCCCCAATTCCTTCCTGCAGGGAGGGTGCTTCATGAGCAGTCAAGCAGTACTACAAGTGTCTCTCTATCTCCCCTTCCTTCTCAATTTTGTCTCTATCCAAAATAAATGCATAAATAAAATAATTTTAAAGTTCTTTGTTTTTAAACAGTTATTACTAGTTTGTTACAAGTCTTTAAGATTACAATGCAGAGTTCCGCACCATACCCACCACCAAAGTTAGGTATCCCCACCCTCCAACTTAAAAAAAAGCACAAGTGGTGTGTTTTATCTTGAGCAAAGTCTTACCTGTAGTCCCACCCTACCCCCAACAAATGACACCCTGAAAAATGAGTGGGGCCAGGTAGAGCGCACACATTTCCACACACAATGACCTTGGATCAAGCCCCCATTCCCCACCTGTAGGTGGGAAGCTTATGTGTGGTAAAGCAAGCACTGCAGTTGTCTATCTCTCTGTCTCTCTCTATTTCTCTACGTCTTCCTTCCCTCTAAATTTCTCTCTGTCCAGTCAACAAAAATGCTGAGAGAGAGAGAGAGAGAGAGAGAGATATATGAAGCGGCCAGGAGACAGCTTATCCAGTACAGCACATACATTAGACCGTGACAAGCACCAGAGTATGAATCTCTCAACCACACAAACAAGAATCCTCGAGAGTGATGGAGCAGTTCTGTATTCCAGCTCCTGTGCTCTTTGTCTCTCTGCCTCTCTCATCTATGTGGAAAAAAAGGAGTGGGGAATCATGCCTCTCAAGTTTGGGGTCTGCGTATGACCCCCAGCATCACATCTGCCATAGTCTCTCTGGCCATCCCCACCCCCCATTAATCAATAACATAAATCTTTTACAAAATTATCAGGATATCGAGACTCAGAGAAATGGCTGACTTGCAAATTCTACTTTGCAGTTGGAGGAACAGCTCAGCTGGCAGAGCACCGGACCCGCACACCTGCGGTTTCCAGTGTGACCCCTGGTGCTCCAGGTACTGGAGCCGGGCACTGGTTTGTGTCTGCCTCTCATGCCCAGCCCTACATACACTGGGGCTTCACTGCTCTGCCCAGCTACTTCTTACCTGGACACCCATGTCTTTGGGCTTCTGTCTCCATCCAGAACTTTTCTTCGCTTTCCAACTGGAATATCAGCTCTGGTTTGAAGTGCTGAGCCCCTGTCGAAAGGCAAACAGGACAACAGTTTCAAATGTTGACCACTTTGAGCCATTTTCTTTTCCTGTCCAGAGATGTGCTTTTGGTGTCACGTCTCTAAGATCTCTTTGCACAACCCAAGGGCGTGGAGACTTCTCTCCTCCCCGTCTCTCTAGAAGCTCCATATAGCTGGCAGACAGTTCCACACAAGGCGGTGAGTGTCTTAGGCAGATGGTCTGGCACCTCTAATGCAGCTAAAATCATTTCAAAAATTGTTTCTTCCAGGGGCCAGGCCTGGTGCACCAGTGACAGAAACATTACCACGTGCACATTGTCAGGCTAGAGTAGTGGCTCCGCCTATGGACTCTGAGACAGACAGAGTTTTCAGGTTCACAGCCTGTCCTCCCCAGAAGCAGGTGATTCACTGGGGGTGGGGGGGACCCTTATGGGTAGCGCAGCAGGTTAAGTGCATGTGGCACAAAGTGCAAGGACCGGCATGAGGATCCCGGTTCGAGCCCTTATCTCCCCACCTGCAGGGGAGTCGCTTCACAGGTGGTGAAGCAGGTCTGCAGGTGTCTCTCTTTCTCTCCCCCTCTCTGTCTTCCCCTCCTCTCTCCATTTCTCTCTGTCCTATCTAACAATAACGACATCAATAACAACGATAATAATAACTACAACAATAAAAAACAACAAGGGCAACAAAAAAAGAGGAAATAAATATTAAAATTTAAAATATAAAATAAAAATTTAAATAAATAAATATTTTTAAAAAAGAAATTTACCATGTGTAAAGAACCGGGTTCAAGTTCCTGGTCCCCATCTGCAGGGGGGAAGCTTCATAAGCAGTGAAGCAGTGCTGCAGGTGTCTCTCTGTCCCTTCCCTTTCTCTCTGCCGCCCCCATCTCTCTATTGAAAGATTTTTCAAAACTTATGAACACTTTAAAAGTTTTAATATTGTGGGTGGTGGCAAACCTGGTTTAGCACACACATTACAGTGCACAAGGATCCAGGTTCAAGTCCTTGGTCCCCAACTGCAGTGAGGGATCTTCATGAGTGGTGAAATAGGTCTGCAGATGTCTCTTTATCTCTCTTTCACTACCTCCCCTTCCCTCTCAATTTCTCTCCCTATCCAAAATAAATAACTAAAAAAAAACCTTGACTAATATGGTTAGTATTTGTGGCCAGGATTTTTGCTGGGGCTTTGCACCTGCCTGTCTCCACTGCTCCCACCCAACAGACTCTTTTCTTTTAAAATTTTATATTTTATCTTTTTCCTTTCTTTTTTTTTTTAAATATTTATTTTATTTATTCCCTTTTGTTGCCCTTGTTGTTTTATTGTTGTAGTTATTATTGTTGTTGTCGTTGTTGGATAGGACAGAGAGAAATGGAGAGAGGAGGGGAAGACAGAGGGGGGAGAGAAAGACAGACACCTGCAGACCTGCTTCACCGCCTGTGAAGCGACTCCCCTGCAGGTGGGGAGCCGGGGTTCGAACCGGGATCCTTATGCCGGTCCTTGTGCTTTGCGCCACCTACGCTTAACCCGCTGCGCTACAGCCCGACTCCCGACTCTTTTCTTTTAATCCTTTTTAAATAAAGGGTGAAGACACCGTGCAGGTTTCACTGTCCAGTCATAACTTAATTCCAAGGGGGCAAAAGCCCCACTTATGGAACAATTGCAGAAAGGGCCTTCAGCAGTGACTTCTGCCTGGAAGTTCAGTGGCAGCTCCCTTTAGAAGGGAAGCCCCCTTCATCCTGTCCATGGTCTGTAGTTGTAGTTCAGATCATTGTATCATCCTATTGTGCACAGAGGGGGTGATTTAAAAGTTTTAAAAGTCACCAGGAGTAGTGGAATTATAGGCATCAAGCTGTAGTGACAACTCTTGTGAAAAAAAAAAAAAGAGCTGTTTCTTCCTTATATTACAATAAACAAACTCACTAAAGAATTCTCTGAAGGAGCCAGAAGACAGCTTACCCAGTACAGCACACTCTACCAGGCATGAGGACCCTGGCCACCACATGGGAGCACCGTGCACAGGGAAGTTTCATAGGCAGTGGAGCAGTCCTGTAGTGTCTCCTCTCTCCCCTTTCCTCGCTGACTCTCACCCTTTATCTAAAAAGGATTAAAAGAAAAGAGTCTGCTGGGAGCAATGGAGACAGGCAGGTGCAAAGCTCCAGCAAAATCCCTAGCCACAAACACTAACCATATTAAGTGGTTTTTTTTTTTAGTTATTTATTTTGGATAGGGAGAGAGATTGAAAGGGAAGGGGAGGTAGTGAAGGAGAGACAAAGAGACACCTGCAGACCTGTGTCACCACTCATGAAGTTCCCCCTGCTGCAGCTGGGGACCAAGGACTTGAACCTGGATCCTTGTGTGCTCAGCCAGGTGTACCACCACGCACAATATTAAAAATTTTAAAGTGTTCAGAAGTTTGCAATTCATTCTCCGTCCTCCTCTCACTGTTTCCAAACCAGGACCTACAGTACATCCCTTGGCTACTTCCACACTTTCTCTTCACTTCCAATGTGGTCATGGCATTAACTTCAAAAATACAACTGAATTCTTTTGTTTCATTTTTTTTTAAAAAAAAACATCTTTTAAAACGTATTTATTCGTGTGGTCCGGGAGGTGGCGCAGTGGATAAAGTGTTGAACTCTCAAGCTATGAGGTCCTGAGTTCAATCCCCAGGAGCACATGTACCAGAATGACGTCTGGTTCTTTCTGTCTCTCCTCCTATCCGTCTCATTAATAAATAAATCAAAAAAATTTTAAAGCGTATTTATTCTTGTAAGAGAATGAAAGAGAGGGGGCCAAGCAGCACGGATCCAGGTTCAAGTCCCTGCTCCCCACCTGGGGGGGGGAATGCTTCACATGGTGGCGTAGATATCTCTCTCTCTCCCTCTGTGTCTCCCCTCTTTCCTTTCAATTTCTCTCTGTCCTATCCAATAAAATGGAAAAATGGCCACCAGGAGCAGTGGATTTGTAGTGCTTACATGAAGCCCCAGCTATAACCCTAGAAGCAAAAAAAAAAAAAAAAAGAGGAAAAAGAGAGAAGTAGAGTACTATTCAGTAGGGGCATAAGGTGATACGGTGCAAGTGGGGGGATTGAACCAGGAGCCTCTGGGGCCTCAGGCATGCAAGCTCAGTGTGCCGTCAGGCTGAGCTGCTCCTCCGGCCTCATCTTTCTTAGATACTCTCCAGCATCTCCACAGGTGCACATGGAAACAACACCAGGATGCTGCATTTTAGTGTAGGAAGCGAGGGGGATGAAATGTTAGTACAGGCTCATGTAGGTAAGAGCTCCATGAACAGTCTTGTTCTATCATGATGCCAGTCAATTTAAATTTAGCAAATTTAATGGGCTGGGGAGACAACATAGTGGTTCTGCCAAGGACTTTCATTCCTGAGGCTCAGAGGTCCCAGGTGCAGTCCCTGGCACCTCCAAAAACCAGGGATGAGCAGTGCTCTGGTAAAATCATAATAATGAGAAAATAAAATCAGGAGATTTAATTATATGTACTTTAGCAATCTGTCTGCAAATTCAAGGTCATCCACAATACACTGTCAGAGGGAGGGCACAGAACTTTGATTGGTAGGTGTGGTGTGAAACTGCCCCTTATAATCTTAAATCCTGTGAGCCATTATTACATTTCTAAGAAAAAATATTAAAAGACAGATTGTTAAAGCAAAAACCAAACCATCTCAGTAAAAAAAAAAAAAAAAGAAAATCAAGTGATTTGTATCATGTAAGATAAAAAATAAAAATAAAAATAAATGTAAAAAGGCAACATTAGCAGCCTAGGAGACAGAGCAGAGGATGAAACACTGAACTCTCCAATGAGGTCCTAAGTTCAATCCCCAGCATCACATGTGCCAGAGTGATGCTTTGGTCTCTGTTTCTCTGTCTCTCCTGTCACTTTCTTCAATAAATACATATATCTTTAAAAAAAAAAAAAAAGCAGCAGCAGCAGCAATTCACTAAACTGATTTCATGAGAAGCCAATGGGCTGAACCACACCTGCCTGTGGTCAGAAGAGAGCTCACTGGGGAGGGCCAAAGCCTTGCCATGGGCAAGACCTGTGTTCAAGCCTTGGCACCAAAGGATGTTATGGTGTCCCTTTCTGAAATAAAATGAGTCAAAGGCTTGGTGCAGGAGTGGTGAAGTCATGCATGCTATGCTTGAGACCCCAGTGCTGGAAAAAAAAATTTATATTCTATTTATTTACTGGATAGAGACAGAGAATTCGAGAGGAGGGAGAGATAGAAGGAAAAAGACAGAGAGACACCTGCAGCTCTGCTTCACCATTTGTGAAGCTCCCCACCCCACCCCGCTGCAGGTGGGGACTGGGGGTTTGAACCTAGGTCCTTGTGCATTAGAACATATGTACCGGGAGTCGGGCTGTAGCGCAGTGGGTTAAGCGCAGGTGGCATAAAGCGCAAGGACCGGCATAAGGATCCCGGTTCGAGCCCCGGCTCCCCACCTGCAGGGGAGTCGCTTCACAGGCGGTGAAGCAGGTCTGCAGGTGTCTATCTTTCTCTCCTCCTCTCTGTCTTCCCCTCCTCTCTCCATTTCTCTCTGTCCTATCCAACAACGACAACAATAATAACTACAACAATAAAACAACAAGGGCAACAAAAGGGAATAAGTAAATTAAATAAATATAAAAAAAAAGAACATATGTACCATCACCCAGCAACTAATTTTTTTTTTTTTTTTTTTTTGTATTTTGATCATTACTGGGATTTCATCACTCAGGACCATCTCTTTCAGAGAGAAAGACAACAGCACAGAAGCTTCCTCTAAGGTTGTGGGGGGCCATGAGCTCAAACCCAGATAGGTGTCTTCCCCAGTGAAGCTACGTCACTGACTTGGAAAAACAATTTTGTTTTGTTTTGTTTTGACTTGGGCATCAACATCAGAAACATCTTGTCTGCACTGCACAGGGATTATGAGGACCCTCAACCCCCAGACTCAGAATCACTTCAAAGCCTCAAAGAGTCCAATAACTGAGCGCAAACAGACAAGCACTGGGGTAGCTGGGAGTCCTCACCCACAGACAGCAGGTTCCGGAAGTTCTCCAGCATCACGTCCCGGTACAACTGCCTCTGGGTGGGGTCCAGGAGCCCCTGCTCCTCCTCCGTGAAGACCACGGCCACGTCCCTGAAGGTCACCGCCTCCTAGGACGACAAAAGCACTGTGAGTGTTTCCTGAAGGAAGGGGGCCCTGAGCAACTGTGAAGGCTGGAAAGCTGTGCTGCACCTGGAGACAAAAAACTGAAGCAGTCGCCTTCTGCCCTGCTGATTCTGTCCCCCAAGCAGCCCCTGGGTCCCACTGTTGCCTTGGTCAGCATTCCATAACTAAATGCCTGGGACTCTGCTGCCTCGTGGGCTGCTTGTAAGTAAAATCGTATTAATAGTGCCATAAGCCACAGTGATGTTCTGTTTCTCCCCTCACCCCCACCGGCATTGTTGCTGGCGTTTCAGTGGCTGCACAACTCGACTGCTCTTAGTGGCCTTGTTTTTTCCTTTCCTTGAGATAAGAGGGTGAAAGACAAAGGAGCTATGTACAGTGCTGTTCTACCATCTGTGTTCCGACAGGTGGGCTACCTGCCAGGCTCCTTCTCTAGTTAATAAACAAATATCAAAGCAGCTGGGCAGTAGCAAACCTGATAGAATGTGCATGTTACAGTGTGCAAGGACCCAAGTTCAAGCCCCTGGTCCCCACCCTGCAAGGGAGAAGCTTCATGAGTGTTGTCACAGGGCTGCAAGTTCCTCCCCTCTCTCTATATATATTATTATTATATTTTTTATTTTTATTTTTTGACTCCAGGGTTATTGTTGGGGCTCAAATCCACTGCTTCTGGAGGCCATTTTCCCCATTTTTGTTGCCCGTGTTATTATTATTGTTGCTGCTGCTATTGTTGAACAGGACAGAGAGAAATTGAGAGAGGAGGGGAAGACAGAGAGGCGGAGAGAAAGACAGACACTTGCAGACCTGCTTCACCACTTGTAAAGTGACCCCCCTCTAGGTGGGGAGCTGGGGGTTTGAACCGAAATCCTTAGGCTGGTCCTTGCGCTTTGCACCATGTGCACTTAACCTGCTATGCTACCGTCTGAGCCCATTTATTTTTTATTTATTGGATAGAGACAGAGGAAATTGAGGTGGGGGTTAGAAAGAGAAAGAGAGAGAGACAACTGCAGACCTGCTTCACCACTAGTGAAGTTCCCCCCCCCACAAGTGGGGACTGGGGGCTTGAACCTGGATCCTTGCACACTGTAGTGTGTGTACTTAACCAGGTGCACCACCACCTGGCCCCTCTCTGTCTCTCGCTTTATCTCTCCCTTCCCTCCCTATTTATCTTTGTCCTATCAAATAAAAAAATATGTAAAGTGACAGAAATAAAAAAAAAAACTCACCTGGAACTTGATCATCTTCTCTTCTTTTTCTAGGGGAATGGCAGAGACCTGAGAAGGTAGAAGAAAGGACTGAGAAAGAAGCCATGAGAAGAAAGGAAGTGCATCTTGGTGTGAATTAGAAGTTATCTCTGCAGCCTGGGAGGTGGTGAAGTGCATACGGCACGGGGCTCTCAAGCATGAGGTCCTGAGGTCAGTCCCCAGCGCTGCAAGTGCCAGAGTGATGTTCTGGTTCTCTCATCATTAAATGAATATGGTTCTGAGGGGGTGGGGGTGTAGATAGCACAATGGTTATGCAAAGAGACTCTCATGCCTGAGGCTCTGAAGTTCCAGGTTCAATCCCCTGCACCACCATAAACTAGAGCTGAGCAGTGCTTTGGGAAAATAAAGCTTTAAAAAGAAAAGTGGCTTTCTCTCAAGCAGCAGCTTACACACACACACACACACACACACACACACACACACACACACACCTGGCCCTGCAGTCTGGTCACCTGTCCCCACCCCCCGCAGCTCTGCCGGGAAAGGTGGGGAAGGAGAGGCGGCGCTCTCCTAATTAAATGAGTAGTGTTGGTTTTTTTTATTTTCCCTTTTGTTGTCCTTGTTTTTTTATTGTTGTTGTGGTTATTACTGTAGTTATTATTGATGTTGTTGGATAGGGCAGAGAAATGGAGAGAGGAGGGGAAGACAGAGAGGGGGAGAGACAGACAGACACCTGCAGACCTGCTTCACTACCTGTGAAGCAACCCCCCTGCAAGTGGGGAGCTGGAGGCTTGAACCGGGATTCTTACGCCAGTCCTTGCACTTCGCACCATGTGCGCTTAACCCGCTGTGCTACTGCCAACTCCTTTTTTTTTTTTTTTTGCCTCCAGGATGATTGCTGGGGCTCAGTGCCTGCACTACTGCTCCTGGAGGCCATTTTTCCCACCCTTGTTGTTGTCATTATTGTTGTCACTGCTGTTGTTGCTGGATAGGACAGAGAGAAATCAAGAGAGGAGGGGAGACAGAGAGGGGGAGAGAAAGATAGACACCTGCAGACCTGCTTCACTGTCCATGAAGTGACCCCTCTTGCAGATGGGGAGCCGGGAGCTTGAACCAGGATCCTTACTCAGGTCCTTTCGCTTTGCACCACGTGCACTTAACCTGCTGTGCAACTGCCCGCCCCCCATGATTACAGTTCTAAGGGCTGAGGAGACAGCATGATGGTTCTTTAAGGAGACTCTCATGCCTGAGGCTCTGAGGTCCCCCAGCACCACCATCAGCCAGAGCTGAGCAGTTGCTCTAGTCTCTTTCAGTCTGTCATTAAAAACAAGTCACTAAAAAGTGGACTCTGGGGACAATTAAGCTTCCGAACTTGACAATGCTATCTATATGCTTCTCATTTGAGCCACTGTATCTATTTGACCATGGTTCCAGTAATGCCTCTATGCCTTCTTTCTGTAACCTACAACGCCAGGATTGCCACAAGAGCGAAAGGAATGCGGTGGGGGCTGCCGTCAGTATGAGGCGCCGGCATCTGGGAATCTCGTGCTCACACCTGATACCTGTCCACATTCTCTATGACCCTGTAATTACAAGCAGCTGCAAAGCATTTTGCAAATGTATCTTAAATTTGTATTTTATGGGCTGGGCAGATACCAGAATGGTGATGCAAAAAAAGACTGCCCTACTTAAAGCAATAAAGTCCCAGGTTCAATCTCCAGCACCACCATAAATCAGAGCTGAGCAGTGTTCTGGTAAATAAATAAAATAAATAAATAATTTCACAGGTGATTTTTTGTTGTTGTTGTTGTTGTGGGAAGGAGGTGAGTAGAGGCGGGGAGAGTAGTGAGAGCATCACCCTAGAACAAGGGTCAAACTCAGAAATCCAGAGGTCAACTCTGTGCAAAAAAAGGATTTTGTTTGTTTGTTTGTTTGTTTTACCTCCAGGATTATCGCTGGGGCTTGGTGCCTGCACTATGAATCCACTGCTCCTGGTGGCCATCTTTTTTCCATTGTTGTTGCTGTTATTATTGTTGTTGTTGTTGGATAGGACAGAGAGAAACCAAGAAGGGGAAAACAGAGAGAAGGAGAGAAAGACACCTGCAGACCTGCTTCACCGCCTGTGAAGCGACTCCCCTACAGTGGGGTGCCGGGGGCTCGAACTGGGATCCTTGAGCCAGTCCTTGCGCCTCATACTACATGCACTTAACCCAGTGTACTACCTCCTGGCCCCATTTTTTTTTTTTTTTTAAGATTTATTATGAGGAGAGAGAGTAGGGAGACCAGAACACTGTTAATCTATGGCACAATGTGACACAGTGGATTGAACCTGCTGCCTCTGGGTCCTCAGGTATGAAAGCTGGTGTCTAACAGGCTGAGTCATTTCCCTCAGCCCCCAAGAGCATGGGTGCATGTGTGTGCATGTGCACGCCAGTCTCCTCTCTGGGGTTTCACTGCTCTGACCAGATGTTTTCCAGACAGAAACAGAGAGAGAAGCAGACAGGGACAGACATCACAGCTTTCTGCAGTGTGGTGGGAGGCTAGACTTGAACCTGGTTCACCTGCACAGCAAAGCAGCACACTACCCAGGGGAGCTACTTTGCTGGCCCCGATGGCTGCTGGGTATTCTTCCAGAAGCCGAAGGGGGCTTACCCGGTGTACCCCTCTCCCCTGTGGACCTCATGGAACACTGAAGGCGCCTGTGACGTCCTAGCACCTCTCACACCTGGGTACGCGCTCAGTGCTTGGCTTCTGGGAGGACTTAGAGGTCAGTTTATTTTCACCGACTTTTCTCAGGGTCCTCTCTGATAATCAGATGCTACCATACTGACTCTGTGTTGGGGTGCTGCTTTTGAATACCAACACAAAAACTGAAGACACCCCCTGCGTGGTCTTTCTCTGACTCATGAAAATAAATCCCCCCCCCCCTTCTAATAGAGGCACAGAGAGAGGGAAAGAGGAGGGCCACTTGCAGCACTGCTCCAATGCTCCTGAAGCTCTCCGCCTGCAAATGGGGGCCGCGGCCTTGAGCCCAGGTTCTGACCATAACCTGCGGTCGGCCAAGTGTACCACCACTCAGCCTCTAGGCAGATCTTAGAAATAAAGTTAGAGGGAGTCGGGCTGTAGCGCAGCGGGTTAAGCGCAGGTGGCGCAAAGCACAAGGACCGGTGTAAGGATCCCGGTTTGAGCCCCCAGCTCCCCACCTGCAGGGGGGTGAAGCAGGTCTGCAGGTGTCTGTCTCTCTCCTCCTCTCTGTCTTCCCCTCCTCTCTCCATTTCTCTCTGTCCTATCCAATAACGACAACAACAATTAAAAAAAAAAAACAGCAAGGGCAACAAAAGGGAATAAATTAAATATTAAAAAAAAGAAAAAAAATAAAGTTAGACTGGGAAAGGGGCTGAGGAGACAGCATAGTGGTTCTGCAAAATATGTTTATGCCTGAGACATAAGTGCCAGGTTCAATCTCTAGCAGGAGAATAGAGTCTGCAAAATCCCGTTCCAACGTGCTTAAATTTATTTATTTATTTTGCCTCCAGGGTTATTGCTGTGGCTTGGTGCCTGCACCATGAATCCACCGCTCCTGGAGGCCATTCCCCCTCCCCTTTTTGTTGCGCTTGTTGTTGTAGCTTTGTTGTGGTTATTATTGTTATTGTTGATGTCGTTGTTGTTGGATAGGACAGAAATGGAGAGAGGAGGGGAAGACAGAGAGGGGGAGAGAAAGACAGACACCTGCAGACCTGCTTCACCGCCTGTGGAGTGACTCCCCTGCAGGTGGGGAGCCGGGGTTCAAACCGGGAACCTTACGCCGGTCCCTGCGCTTTGCGCCTCGTGCGCTTAACCCGCTGCGCCACCGCCCGACCCCCAACGTTCTTAAATTTAACTCAAAACTCTAAGGCAGATACTAACGCCACCTTGAATAGGAGGCATCAGGGCTGGGGATCTATCTAGCTCAGCCTGTCAGAGCGCCAGCCTGAGGCCCCAGGAAGGCTGCCGGTTCAATCCCCGGCGCCACCTGATGCCCAGGGCTCTGCTCCTCCCTCTTTCATAATAAACCAAAAACTGTTTTCTCCTTCCAAAAAGGGGAAAAATAGCTAAAAATAAAAACAACAACAAAAAAAGTTGCCCGAAATAACTTTAAATAGGAATAGCAGTGAAGAAGTACTAATAAAAAGCATTCGCAGAGACCCTGCAGGCGGCGCAGTGCTGGCTGCAGACCCGGCGAGGACACAGCAGACCCGGGGTGCGAGGCCCGCGGGGACCAACCTCGCCCGCTCCGCCCAGAGCAAACCCCACCCTTCCCGCCGGGACTTCCGCCCCCGGGTGGGGCCGGGCGGCAGCACCTGTGGCGTCGGGGACAAAGGTTCCGCGCGGCTGCGGGGAGAGCTCACCTTTCTGGGAGGCGCGAAGGCCTCGGCCCGGCGCAGTTGCGGCGGAAGTGCCTCTGACAGCTGATGCCGCTGGGACTACATTTCCCAACATCCCGGGCGGGCAGGGCCGATGCCCAAGCCTCGTGAGCCGGAAGTTGTCATTCTGCGGCGCTGCAGGACTACATTTCCCAGAATCCCCGCGACTCCTTCGCTTAGAGAGGGCGGAAGTGCTTGCTGCGCTCTTAAGGCTGCGGTACGCATGGATGGCTTGCAGGATCGGAGCGGAGAAGCAGGTTTCCAGACACAGAGCGCTCTGCCATAGACTTGGGCCTTTTCTCCAGCAGAGCTGCCTTTTCGGGAGAGTCCATGTTCTGCACAGGGACAATCGCCGGGCTCGTGTGGGGCTGCCCGTGCCGCCAGGAGCAGCCTGTGCGTGGACAGCGGGTATTCACTTTACAGTAATTCAGCCTGGCGATGGAGGCTTTCTCTCCCGCTTGCCCCGACTGCCAATATTTCTATGTTTTTAAAATGTTTTTTTTTTTGGGGGGGGCAAGAATAAAGAAAACATCTTGCTGTTAACAGGTGAACAAAGTCCCACAAACTCAGAAAGGGTTGGTTAGTTAGGGGAATTATGCATTGGGGGCTAATATTCCCCTCGGAGTCACGATCTAATCCAACAGCTGAAAAGCCTGCAGCACGTTTGACACCTGTTTGAGGCTAAGGGATTAAAAGCTTCGAATAAGAGCTTAAAATATGGGAGTCGGGCGGTAGCTCAGCGGGTTAAGCGCTGGTGGTGCAAAGCGCAAGGACCTTCATAAGGATCCTGGTTCGAGCCCCCGGCTCCCCACCTGCGGGGGAGTCGCTTCACAGGCGATGAAGCAGGTCTGCAGGGGTCTTTCTCTCCCTCTCCTCTCTCCATTTCTCTTTGTCCTATCCATCAATAACAATAATTACGACAATAATAAAAAACAACAAAGGCAACAAAAGGGAAAATAAATATTTTAAAAAATGGTAAAAAAAAATTTAAATACCTTTTCAAGCACATATATAACACTTTCAATATATATAACACTTTCAAGGGGCCAGGCGGAGCGCACCAATTTTGCACTTGCATTACAGTGCACAAGGATGTAGGTTCAAGCATCTGGTCCCCACTTTCAGGGGGAAAGTTTTGCGAGTGGTGAAGCAGTGCTGCCGGTTTTTTTTCTCTCTCACCCCCTTTCCTCTCAGTTTCTCTTGTTTCTATCCAATAACAATAAAAAATAAATCATTAAAAAAGAATCCTTTTCAAAATATGGATATTATGCTAATTAGGTTTTTGGCACAAAGAGTTATTTTAAAACCTCCCACGCATGACTAGTCAGACAGCTTAGCTGGTTAGAGGTTCCTAGTTGGAGCTGTGGTGTTGTATGTGCCAGAGGTGCTCTGCCTGCCCTCTTGCTCTCTCACGTGGAACTATTTCATATTAACTATTTATTATTGTTATTGATGTCGTTGTTGGATAGGACACACAGAAATGGACAGAGGAGCAGAAGACAGAGAGGGGGGAGAGAAAGATAGACACCTGCAGACCTGCTTCACTGCCTGGGAAACGACTCCCCCGCAGGTGGGGAGCCGGGGGCTCGAACCGGGATCCTTATGCCGGTCCTTGCGTTTCACACCACCTGCGCTTAACCCGCTGCGCTACCACCGACTCCCTTAACTATATACATTTTTAAATGACTATTTTGCGGGGGGGGGGGGGGGTGAATCAGGGAGACAGATTCAGAGCCTCACTCTGGCACACCTGATGTTGAGGATCGACCAGTGCTTTATCCACTGAGCAACCATCCAGGCTCCTGAAATAAATCTAAACAAACCTCCAGACCATCGAGATAAGCCCTCTGAGAAGGCATCTCTCTTGCACGCTCATGATACACCATTTTTCTGAGTCCCTGGTACACCACTATGGGTACCGAGGTGCTGTGGCGACTCTGCTCTTCTCTGAAAAAGTCACTCCTTGCGTGAAACTCCTTTAAATAATGTACTCTTGCTTACACAATTTTCTTACTGGGTTGGGCAGTGGCACACCTAGTAAAGCACACATGCCAAGGATTCTGGTTCAAGCCCCCAGCCCTGGCCTGCAGGGGCGTGGCTTCATGGACTGTGGAGCAGTGAAGCAGGTGTCTCTCCTCAAATTTTCTCTCACCCTCTATCAAATAAAAAGGAAACGGAAGAAATGACTGCCAGGAGAAGTGGAGTTGTGTAAGCACTGAGCCCCAGTGATAACTCTGGTGGCAGTTTGGTTTTTTTTAAAGATTTTATTTATTTATTAATGAAAAACATAGGAGGAGAAAGAGCCAGACATCACTCTGGTACATGTGCTGCTGGGGACTGAACTCAGGACCTCACGCTTGTGAGTCCAATGCTTTATCCACTGCACCACCTCCCAGACTACGAGTTTTTTTCCTCCTATATAAACCACATCTTTCTTTTTTTTTTTTTCAGCAAGTAGTATAGATTTTTAAAAAGCACCCTCTAGAGGCAGAGTGTGGGCTTGGATCTCATATATATATATATATATATATATATATATATATATATATATATATATATATATATATTCCCTTTTGTTGCCCTTGTTGTTTTATGGTTGTAGTTATTCTTGTTGTCATCGTTGTTGGATAGGACAGAGAGAAATGGAGAGAGGAGGGGAAGACAGAGAAAGGAGAGAAAGACAGACACCTGCAGACCTGCTTCACCGCCTGTGAAGTGTCTCCCTTGCAGGTGGGGAGCCAGGGGCTTGAACCGGGATCCTTACACCGGTCCTTGCACTTTGCGCCATGTGTGCTTAACCTGATGCGCTACCGCCCGACTCCCTGGATCTGTTTTTTTAAAGGAGGAAACCTATCAAAATGGTCTAGGCATTTGGGGTTATTTTTATCTAGTGGAAATTTATGGATGGGTGGAACCCAGGATTTTCCGAGGGTGGGATGGGATGGGTCTGATTTAAATAAACCTGGGCAGCAGTAGCGAGCTGGATTTGCATGCATCAAATGGGAAGGGGAACCTGTTTTGCTTTGCATGTGACTTAGGTTTAA
The DNA here is from genome assembly GCF_950295315.1 of Erinaceus europaeus. NCBI lineage: Eukaryota > Metazoa > Chordata > Mammalia > Eulipotyphla > Erinaceidae > Erinaceus > Erinaceus europaeus. Next base: position 196,851,082 of record NC_080163.1, on the reverse strand, counting down.
GCCTCCTGGACCAATGGTGCTGGGATAAGTTTCAGTGTTCTGGTGCCTCTCTCTTATTTAAATGAAAAAGTTGACTGGGAGTAACAATCCTCCTCCCTCCCCTACCCCTAGAGGGAAAACAACAACTCAGGCCAGCAAAAAAAGCTCATTTGGATAATGTGCTGCTTTGCAGTGTGCACAACTCAGGTTTGAGCCCAGTATGCACTTTACTGAAGGAAGCTTTGGTGCTGTGGTCTCTTTCACTTTGTCTCCAGAAAGAAGATTAAAAAAAAGAAAGAAAGAAAAAGGAAAACTGGGAGTCGGGCGGTAGCACAGCGGGTTAAGCACGCGTGGCGCAAAGCTCAAGGACCTGCATAAGGATCCCAGTTCCAGCCCTCCGCACACCCCACCTGCAGGGGAGTCTTCACAGGTAGTGAAGCAGGTCTGCAGGTGTCTATCTTTCTCTCCCTGTCTTCCCCTCCTCTCTCCATTTCTCCGTCCTATCCAACAATGATGACATCAGTAACAACAACAATAAAAACAAGGGCAACAAAAAAAGGAAAATAAATATTTTTAAAAAGGAAAACTTAGAGCTGAGGAAATAGCTCAACTGGTAGAGCCCAGGGATTGCATGTTGGAGGCCCGGAATTTAATCCTTAGCTCCGTATGTGCCTGGCTTGGTGCTCTGGTCTCTCTCTCTTTTAACTCTCAAACTAATATGAAATCAATAAAATAGGATCAGTAAGATAGTTCACCTGGGTAGTGCACCTGCTGTGCCCTGCATGTGATCCAGGGGTAAACTGGGCTCCCACAGCACTTCACTGTGCTTCACTGCTGTGGTGTCTCTCCCTCTTTCTGTATCTCTCGTTCTATCAGAAAAGAGCAGCCTTGAGCTGTGAAGCACCAGCCATGACAAAGAAGAATGATGATGATGATGAAATGATTTGCTTTCTTGGAAGCTGGCCTTGTGCTACTGTCTTGGGAAGGGCCAGGGCTGCAGGGGAATGAATGAGCTGCGGGAAGACTGGTCTTAAGCAGTGGTGCTGCCCACCTGCACTTCTGGGTAGTTCCTAGGGCTCCAGAAGGTCTGCCCCTTTTCTAATGCCTTTCTTCTTACTGGAGGACATTCTTCACCCTGCACAATCCTCTCAGCACCCCCCAGCTCAACTTCTCCCCTGAGGGCCCACAGCCCTCTAAGAGCTCTCACCTCTCTCCTTGTGCCACAAGGTTGAGTCTCCATGGTCTTCTCTGTTAGTCTGTGGGAGTAGCAGCAACTTTCACTATGTTCAGAGGGGCAGAGCCTTCAGCTTTCAGCATTTGTAAGTTTGTCCAAGCTCAGACCAGGCACAGCCGGTAGACACTTTGGGTCAAAAGCTCCTGCTCCTTCCTCTCCTTTCTGGGCCTGGTTGTATCCCATGTTCCAGGACCTGTGGGCTTAAGAGGGGAAACTAGTTTTATCTGAGTCTTTTATTTGTGGTCTTTGGTCTGGCTCACAGCTTCCAGGTACCATTTTTTCTCATGAGCTTTACTAAGTAGCTGTGAACAGAGACCCTACTCTGGACTGGCTCATCCCTGAAAGCTAAGGATGTTGCAGAAAGCCAGGGGCAGTTAGGAAAGGTTCTGCTGGGAGGCACAAAGGGTGCAGAGGGCCCACGAGTACATGGTGTCTGAGCCCTGGGGAGGAATAGCAGGAGTGGAGAAGTGCTGCTGATGGAGTGCCATGGGGGCTGCACAAGGGAGGATATTTAAAAACATAGTTCTGGGGTGTGGGAGACAGCATAATGGTTTCATTTAAATACTTTCATGTTTAAGTCTCAAAACTTGGGCTCAATTCCCAGCACCACCATAAGCCAGAGCTGATCACTATACTGGTAAAAAACAAAAAAGGCTAGGCGGTAGCACAGTGGGTTAAGTACACATGGCACGAAGCGCCAAGGATCAGCCTAAGGATTCTGGTTCAAATCCCTGGTTCCCCATCTGCAGGAGTGTTACTTCACAAGTGATGAAATAGGTCTGCAGGTGTCTGCCCCTCCTCTCTTGATTTCTCTCTGTCCTATCCAACAACAGCAACAATAACAAGGGCAAAAAAATGGAAAAGGTGGCCTCCAGGAGCAGTGTATTTGTACTGAGTCCCAACAATAACTCTGGAGGCAAGAAAAAAAAACCCTGTCCTCAAGAATTCTAAGTGGTTTGAGTTAAAAAAGTATTTATTGAATATAATTGAATGCCTGAAGAAAACCTGCTACTTCTGTAGTCATGGGTTGACAGAAAATTCTCAGGATGAGGAGTCAATTTTCTAGACATCTACAATTGTCCCTTTAGAACTTTAGTCTATAACAGGTATACTGCTCTCTTTGTCTTAATGCTATTAAGAATGGCTTTACTTGAATTAGCCATAGGACAGAGTTTTTTTTTTTTTTTTTTTTTTTTTTTTTTACTAATGGTAATTTCTATTAGATGCACTCTAGGATTCTTTATCTTCTAGTGGAAATTCACTTCTACTCTATTCCCTCTTAATCAACAGTCTATTAAAATAAGTTAATTCTCTGGGATTAGAGAGTTCAAATCCATGATCATCTCTAGGATTAAAATTAAACTTTACAGATAAAAGCTGGAAGGACCTGTACACCAACTCTTTAAGGAAAAAAAAAAAAAGAAAGATACAAATCTTGTATCATTGAAGAGAATTTGCAAGGAAACTTAACTTAGTGACCATGAGAAACACTTAACAAAACCAGTTCCTGAAGAACTCCAACAGTAGCCACTTGGAAGATTTTCACATTAGGGAACATATTCCAAAGAGAAAAGTAAAACACACACAAACACACACACACACACACACACACACACTGAGGAAAGGAGAGGAAACCCCTTTAAAATAGAGTTTCTTTATACTGGTGTGTATATTAGAAAAGTGCACATGACTGCTTTACCACCCAAGCACTCTCAGACCCTCATATATAATAACTCCAGTTACTATATATAATTTCTAGTATACATAATTTCCAGTTTCTCCACTTCTAAAGGAATATTTTTCTTTGAATAAAGAACATTACTGGAAATCTAAGTTCTAGATATGACTTGCACATGCTAATTCAAATGCAATCCTCGGGAAATGAGAAGTGCTATTTGGTTGCCAGTTTTTTTAACAAGTGGACAAGAAATGGCAGTCTTTATATTTATAATGCGTTTTTATATTTATACTGCTTTTGATATTCAACTGGTCATGTTGCATACTACTGCAAAAGCACCCCCCCCCCACATAAAGATACTGTCAAGGAAAAAGTTTAATGGTTATGCAAAAGGCATTCATGCCTGAGTCTGAGATTCCACCCACAGCACCACCATAAACCACAGCAGAGCAGTGAGTGGTCTGATCTCTCTTTATTTCTGTCTCTCTAAAATAAAATAAATTATTTAAATAAAAATCCCATACACACAGAATCACTTTCAGATTTGACCAATACACAATTTTGAAAATGAGTATTTGGTACTCTTGCTTTTCATTTTCTAATTTCTGTCACAGACATTTTACCTAATTTTTTAAAAAGTATTTTTATTTATTTATTTATTCCCTTTTGTTGCCCTTGTTGCATTTTACCTAATTTTTCAGAACTCGTCACATATAAAACTTATATAAAAAAAATGTTAGGTATAGACAGAATTCACAGAAGTTGTTTCCAGTCTAAGTTGTAATAAATACAACAAATTTTCCACCACTACAAATATACCACCTCACTAGAGACTCCTCAATATATGTTGCCTACGTAATGATAATTCTCTCAAGATTCAAGTTAGAGTACTGTCTGCAAGTAAAAGTGCAAATATTTGTTGCTTTCTTTTGTTCCTAAGGGCTACATGTTAGTATATAAAATTGCCAAGTAAAACATTATTCATAAATTTTTACACCTTAGTGTCTACAAAGTTTCCAAATACACAACATCAGAATGTTAACTGGATGTTTTCTACTGTTTTCACACTATTTTCATATGTACTACCATATATATTTTCATACAAATTACCTTTTAAAAATAGAGAAGTATATTCTGGGTGAGAATAGAATTTTCACCTAGGTACAATCAGTATGTCTTCAGTATGAGTTGCCAGATGCCTGGTAAGTTTAGAACTGTTAATGAAAGATTTACCACATTGACTGCACATAAAGGGTTTCTCCCCAGTATGAGTTCTTTGATGAACAATTAATCGAGCACTCAAGCTAAATGTTTTCCCACACTGGCTGCACTCATAGGGTTTCTCTCTGGTATGAGTCCTCTGATGTTGAGTTAGACATGAACTGTCTGAAAGACTTCCCACACTGACTACACTCATAGGGCTTCTCTCCTGTATGAGTTCTCCGATGTACCACAAGAACATAGCTCTGGCTGAAAGACTTTCCACACTGATTACACTCATAAGGTTTTTCTCCAGTATGTGTTCTCTGGTGCATAACAAGGTGAGAACTGCGATTAAAAGATTTCCCACACTCATCACATTCAAAGGGTTTCTCTCCAGTGTGAGTTCGTTGATGTACAACAAGCTGAGAGCTCCAGCTGAAGGATTTTCCACACTGATTGCATTCAAAAGGTTTTTCTCCTGTGTGTATTCTTTGATGAGTAACAAGCTTATAATTTTGACTAAAAGACTTACCACATTGATTGCATGCATAAGGTTTTTCTCCAGTATGAATTCTTTGATGTGCAATAAGTTTGTAACTCTGGATAAATGACTTTCCACATTGGTTGCATTCATAGGGCTTCTCTCCAGTGTGAGTTCTTTGATGTGCAATGAGCTTGTAGCTCTGCCTGAAAGACTTCCCACACTGACTGCATTCGTAAGGCTTCTCTCCAGTGTGAGTTCTCTGATGCACAACAAGAACATAGCTCTGACTAAAGGATTTCCCACACTGAGTACACCTATATGGTTTCTCTCCAGTGTGAATTCTCTGATGTGATACAAGGTGAGAGCTCCGGCTGAAGGACTTTCCACATTCATTACATTCATATGGTTTCTCCCCTGTATGAGTCCTCTGATGTGCAAGATGAGAGCTCCAGCTGAAGCTTTTTCCACACTGACTACATTCAAAGGGTTTCTCTTCAGAACTAGGTTTCATATTGCGAGCAAGGGATGAGCCCTGGAAGGTTTGACTGCATTTATATTGACTCTCTTTAACAGAGATTCTCTGTTTCTCATTATGGGATACACCATGATTTAAAACTTGCCCACATCCCTTAAAAGTAAAGGATTTCCCTCTTGTATGTATTTTCTCACAAATATTTAAGGATGTACTGAAGTTAAAAGGTTGAATACTGTCACTAAATCATAGGACTTATTTTCTATTTGAGTTTTTGTTAAATGAATAAAACGAATGTTCTGGGTGGAAGTTTTCATATTCATTATTTTTATATAGCTTTGTACTGTCATTAACAGTTTGAGGACTGTTCACAACAGAAGTGAGACTGAATTTTTTAACTTGTGAAGCATGTTTAACTAAGTGGCTCCTTATGGGTAATAACTGAGGTGAAAGAAAAATGAAATTGCTTTCAAATTTATCACTTTCATTAGCCTTCTTTTGAGCCAATGCCACTTCTTTCAACAGTCTCTCATGTTTTTCCATTGCTTTTCTAAGTGCTCCTGGCAATCCTGAATTTCTTCACATGAAGATAACCATGGGCCATCTTTTGTCAGCCTTTCTATTTTCACTTCGCTAAATGCTTCATCATAAAAAGTGCTCTGCTTTGATGCTGATTCTCTTTTTCCAAATGCAGCTTCCAAATCTGAAAGTAAAATAAATGTAATTTTTAGAATAACTGGGGAGCTGACAAGAAAGTAAACATATGTAAATTTGTTTTCAGCTAACATCTATCACTTGGATTATGAAAATGAATATGTGGGGTGAGGAGTAAGCAGAGAAGTACTAAATACAAAAAACTGTATAGTAAAAATGGGCATCAACACAAAGCTATTTTAATCTCAGTTTTGTTAAATAGACTTTAAATATACCCATGTTGCAAAATAAGGTCAGCTATGTAGAATCTACAGAGCCTTAAAACACTTTGCAATTCTTAAAAGAGCTAAGACCATCTTTTCCATCTTCTCTAAGTGGAATGAAGTATGTTACAAAGATTAATATTTGTATCTCTAGGGATTTCTACAATTGTAAAAATTGGCAGCATAATCTGTTTTAGTCTTTTTAGCATGGTATGGGGAAGTTACATCTGTGAACCAGGTAAATGAATAGGGACCCAATTATCTAGGTTGGCTTAATGTCTTAAGAGCTAACATGGCTCCCCTGAATCCTGTGGTTCCAAAGGAGAAAACACGTTATCTGAGAAGCAAAAGTTGGGTTGGATACCAGATAAAGCAATAAAAGTATACTTGTAAAAAATGACAATATCAAGAATATAACTGGTCTGGAACATGAAAAAAATGAGATGCTATGGGGATTAAAAAAATTATCTTGTGATTAATAGTAGGTTACAAGATTGTAAGATTACAATGTTTAGTTCCACACCATACCCTCTGCCAAAGTTCTGTATCCCCACCCTGCTATGAAGATTTTTCAAAGAAATCTTCTATCCATACATTGCCTGTGTCTCTATCTCACTTGGATAATATCTTGGCAAATTCTTTTTATACTTATTTACTTGTTCCAACTAGGAGGTTGTCTGATGTTAAGATGCTAAACATTAGGTATTTAGATTAAAAGAAAATAACTGCAGAATTTAGTCCCAATCTTTTGGAACCATAAAAAACATGTAAGTTCAAGTTCAAGAAAATTCAATTTCTAACCTACAAATTAAATTATATCTTTGTTGGAGTATTAAAACTACAAAAGTATACTCTGGATGTAGCCCAAATGATTCTGACTCTAGAACTCCCACTCTTTTAACCAATGGAAAAGAGACAGAAACTCATTATACAGATCTCATTTAAGGGGACTGTATTCTTACCCCAAGAAACTATGTCTCTGTGGAACATATGCTTATCCAGGGTCTTTGGAGAAGAGTTCAAACTGACTTCTTCCTCCTGATTAAAGTCAGCAGTCACAATTTTGAAGTTCATTTCTTCCTAAAATGGAACACACATTTCTGCTTAGATAGGCATCACTTCCTTTAAATGATTAAAAATGTAAAACATTAAGAAGACATGAAAAATGAGTCCTAATGACAAGCAATATGTATAACTTACAAGCACTGGACCTGGTCACCAGGTGTAGTATATTCACTGTAAAGGCACTGAATCCCAATGAATTAAATGAATAATAAAAACAGTGAAATAAAATAATAATAAAATAAAAAGAATCTGGGAGTGGACAGTGGTACACGTATCACTATGAGGAAGGACTCAGATTCAAACCCTTGCTCCCTACTTGCATGTGGGATGCTTCACAAGTGGTGAAGTAGGTCTGCAGATGTCTATCTTTCTCTGTTCCTATCTCCCTTCCCCACTCATAATGCCAGCAACAAGCCCAAGCAATAAACCTGGAAGCAATGAAAAAAAACGTGAATTATGTGTGTATTTCCTGGGGGCATCATGCATATGGGGCATCACATCATGCAGTCTCACCATTCTGGGGGGAATGTTTTCAGATAAAGAGACCAATAAAGACATCAGAGAAATACATTCCCCTTGGGGCAATAGCAATCCCATGTGATGTCAGAGCTTGAACTTAACTGCCCATGGCAAAGCAGGCATCCTACCAGATGAGCTATCATTCTGGTTCCACAATGTGTTTTGTTTTGTTTGTTTTTAGGAGAACACTGCTCAGCTCTGAGTTATGGTGGTGCTGTGGATTGAACCTGGGAGCTCAAAGTTTCAGGCATGGAAGGGTCTTTGTATAACCATCATGTTATTTTCCATCCTCCACATTTTGTAATGGTGAGTATATCCTATTTATAGTTGGCTGAATCATACAATCTTACTGGGTTGGTGAGTGAATTATTTATGATGATTTATGAAAAACCATTAACAGTATATCGAGTAAAAAGCAAAAGCTGGCAAGTATTATTAGGTCTGAGAATTAAAAAAAAAATTGACAATGTGAATCTTTCTGAATCCCTAGTTTTTAGATAACAGTTTTATTTTACCCACATTCAGAAGATTGAGCATGACCCCACACTACATGACCTTTAGAAAACACTGTATTTATTGCTTCATAAAGGGGATCTTCTGGGTTGCCTCTCTTCAAAAGAATTTTCATAAAAATATATGCTGAGGATGGTCTATCCTTACCCAAAGATAGCAAAGTTAGGAAAGTACAACATCCCTTGCCACTAAAGGCTTTTTTTTTTATATATATACCAGGTGCTCTGAAGCTCTGGTTCTAAAGTAGAAAATGTCAAACTCCATGAAAAATGTTCCTCTTTAGGGCAGGGGTAGATAACATAATGGTTATGCAAATAGACTCTCATGCCTGAGGCTTCAAAGTCCTAGGTTCAGTCCCCTGTACCACCATAAGCTAGAGCTGATCAGTGCACTGATAAATTTATTTATTAATAAATTAATGAGAGAAAAAAGAGATAAAGAAAATGTTCCTTTCTATGCATTTTTCCTAAAATGGAACCTGTAAATTTCACCCAAATCTCAAAAGATTTTTGTTTTGTTTTCTAATGGAGAGGGATGAGAACGTGGAGAGGGTGGGAAGAGAGGGGAGAGGGGGGGAGGGAAACAGACCACAATAACAAAGCTTCCGTCACTGCACTGAGAGCTGTGCTCAAACCTGGGTTGTACACATGACAAAGGAGCCCACTACCCAAGTAAGCATTCTGTTGGTCCAAATCTCAAAGATTTTAATGATTAGTGCAAAATGGGGCTCAGACATATAATTTTCAAATGGACACTTGTGGTAAACATGTACCTAAACTGTTTTTTCAGCTTTATACCTTCAATAAATGAAATCCTACAGGTGAACATCTGTCACCAAATCATCTCTATGTGTCTGTCAATGGAAATCTACATCTTCCCCTGAAGACTCTCTCCCTCCTCCTAGATTTCAAAAATAAAGCAAATCTGAATGTCCATGTTCAGTGGAAAAGCAATTGCAGAAACCAGACCTTGTACCTTCTGTACTCCATAAAGAATTTTGGTCCATATTATCAGAGGAATAAACAATAGGGAATTTTCCAATAGTGGGGATGGGATATGGAACTCTGGTGGTGGGAATTGTATAGAATTGTATCCCTCTTACTCTTGTCAATCATCATTAAATCACTAATAAAAATATGAATGTTGGGATTCGGGCAGTAGAGCAGAGGGTTAAGCGGAGGTGGCGCAAAGCCCAAGGACCGGCGAAGGATCCTGGTTCGAGCCCCTGGCTCCCCACCTGCAAGGGAGTTGCTTCACAGGCGGAGAAGCAGGTTGGCAGGTGTCTGTCTTTCTCTCCCCCTCCGCTCTCCATTTCTCTCTGTCCTATCCAACAATGACAACATCAAGAACAACAATAAAAACTACAACAATAAAAAACAACAAAGGCAACAAAAGGGAAAAATAAATATTAAAAAAATAAAAAATATATGAATGTCAATCTGCTAAATGGTTATTACAGAAAATCAATACAGTGGCCTGTGAGGTGGCACAAAAAAATCACTGGGCTTGAAAGCATGAGTCAGAGCTGAGCAGTGCTCTGGGGGAAAAAAAGTTTCACTTTTATTTCTGCTTCCTTATTTTCTACTCAACCTCTCAGCTCATGTTAACCTAGTATTTACCACTAGGGAGTTACACATGCTTCTCAATGGAAAGAAAAGGGTGTGCCTAACTCACCTGAGATGAAAAAGCCAATACTCTCTCAATTTTGATGACAATCTTCTGAGGAAGGTGTTGTATGCTTTACATTGGGTTGTTCTAGATCTCCCCTGCCAAGAGAATTGGATCAGTCCAGTTAGTTTCGCGGGGCCTCTTGGCCCCTCCCCAAGGAACCCCACCAGAGTTCCAGAGTTGGAGAGTTAGAGAGTGAGAGAGAGTGCTTGCGCCGCCGCAAAGAGACAGCCGAGTTCTGTTTGGTGATTAGTTTGTCTTAGTTTATGAATCGTTGCTCCTGAATAAAGAAATACAGCTTCCCTGCCCAGCCGTTGTCTCCGCGTCTCTGTTACCCGCCCATGAAGCCAGTCCGGACAGCAAGAGCCTCCGAAATTTTAACAACAAATGGCGCCCACGTGGACCTGACCTGCGCATCTCTCAGATAAGTAAAGACAATTTGGCTACCTACGCACGATGGCACCCACTCACCTGTGCAAGCCCTGCAAGGGTGTCAGGGGTTTCTCTGGGTCCTGAGTGTGAGAGAAGCCCTGAGCACAGCACCCTCGGCAGCTCTGCTCTCATCAGTTTCTGTTCCTCAGATGCACTCCCACTCCCAAGCCCCAGTTTGTCTCCTGAAGTGGAAGCCCAAAAGGGCTGGGTGTTTCCCAGGAAGATGGCTCACCAGGTAGAGCATAAACTTTATCATACGTGAGGACCCCTGCCATCATCTGAGAGCAGCCTGAGGGGAAGCTTCACAAGGGATGGAGCGGTGCTACGGTGTCTCTCCTCTGTCTCTTACTCTCTACTGAAAAAAATAAAAGTGTCTGCCAGAAGCAGCGGAATCGTTTGGGTGCAAAGCCCTAGCAGCCGCTAGGTGCAGGTAGGGCCATGGGAGAAGAGGTTAAAGAACTGGGCAAAACTCAACCCCAGCAACAGGGGTGTAAAATTGAGAAGTAAAGAGACAGACTCTGGGGCCCAAGATGCCCACTCCTTCCGGTGGTCCTCTAGGGCCATCTTAGAGAGTGAGGGGCCTCTACAGGAGGAGGGAGATGGTGGGGGGTGGGGGTGGTGAGCACCAGAGCACTACTTTAGATCTGCACTGCTCACATCCTCCGCTGGCAGGGAGGGGGGGGGGGGAACGGTCTTGAGAGTGAGATAATCCAATGGGAAGGGGCAGAGCCTGATCTGAGGAACACTCTGGCCTCACGTCTGCAAAATGATGTTGTGCAGTGGTGCTTTTTTTTTTTTTTTTTTTTTTTTTGTCATTAGGGCTTCACTGCTCTGGGCAGACCTTTTCAAATGGGGAGGCAGGAGAGGGATGACAGCACCAAAGCTTCCCCCAGATCCCTGGTGTACTGGTGTTTGAGACTGAGTCACACACATGGGAAGGCAGGTGTTCTGCCTGGTGAACTTACAGGCTCTGCAGAGTAAGTTTGTTTTGCTTAATTTTGTTTGTTTCTGCAGTAGACTTAACAGGGCAGCAGTGCCAGGGTCACAGGGCTACTCAGGCCTCTCCAACTAGCACAAATACTAGCTCACAGGCAAAGTTCTGCTGGAACAGCCCCAAGCCCTGTTGGGCCCAGAACCTGTATTTCCAAAAACCCGAGCCACAGGCCTCACCTCTGCAGAAGCCACATAGGGTCACCCCACCTCAGTGTCCACCTGCAACAAGCACACCCCCACACAAGACCACACTCATGCCCAGGAACTGCACCTAGGTCTATAGCCTTTGCCAGCTAGGGGGGTCTTGTGGGAATCCCCTGCTCTGGGGTGAGGAGTTAAGATCTCTGGCTCTGTGTCTCGGCCTCCCCAGGATGCACAGGCACCCACCAACCTGAGTTCTGGGGCCACCCCCACACTGTCTTCTTGCCACAGAAACATCAGTATCTCCAGCTCAACCTCAAGACGGGAAGGCCCACCAGTTAGGCTCGTCAACACATAGAACTGGGCTGGGCCCTGCTGTGTCCGCCAGCCTAACAGGAGCCTGGGACTAGGGTGTCACACAGGTGTCCCCTAAAGGCCCTGTCACCACATGGAAAATGTGATAGCACAGGAAGAAGTTTTAGTGGTAGAGTGGTGTCTCTTCCTCTTGCTGTCTCTCCACTGGAATGAAAAAGCATTCTAGAGTGGGGGAAACCACACACTCTCTTTCTTACACACACTCTCTCTCTCTCTCTCTCTCTCTCTCTATCAATTAACTAAAAAATAAATTTCTGAAAGTATCTGTCCTAAAAATATGGACATTATGCTGAGAATTCGCCTACACGTTAAGCCAGGACACACCTTAGCGTAGAAGTAGGGTTAAATCACATGTGATATTTAACTGTCAAGCATTAATGGTAGAGCTGGTGAGTTAGCTCACTTGGGTAATGCACTGCTTTGCTATGTGTGCCATCCAGATTCAAGCCCAGGCCCCACCACAATGAAGGATGCGTTGGTGCTGTGGTTGGCCTCTCTCCTCTGTGTCTATCTCTTTTTCTCTAACTGAAAAAATAAATAAACAGATTAGTAGTATGCTTGTTCAAAAGACCTAGGAGTGGGCACGGTAGGCAAGGTGTTAGACTCTCAAGCATGAGGTCCAGAGTTCCATTCCCAGCTTCACCAGTGCTCTGGTTCTCTTGCTGTCCTGCCATTCTCTCTCTCCATAAGTTTTTTTTTTTTTTTTTTTTTTTTTTTACCAGAGCACTATTCAGCTCTGGTTTATGGTGGTCCTCCGGATTGAATCTTGGGACCTTGAGCCTCAGGCATTATAAATAAATCTTAATTAAGAAAAATAGGGGGAGTCGGGCGGTAGCATAGTGGGTTAAGTGCACGTGGTGCAAAGTGCAAGGACTGGCAAGAGGTTCCCGGTTGGAACCCCGGCTCCCCACCTGCAGGGGAGTCGCTTCACAGGCGGTGAAGCAGGTCTGCAGGGGTCTGTCTTCCCCTCCTCTCTCCATTTCTCTCTGTCCTAACAATGAGGACATCAATAACAACAATAATAACTACAACAATAAAAAACAACCAGGGCAACAAAAGGGAAAATAAATAAATAAATAAATAAATATAAAAATTAAAAAAAATATAGGAAGGGGGGAATCTGGTTGAGAACACACACAGCAGTGCACAAGGACATGGGTTCAATCCTCCGGCAGGAGGGAAGCTTCACGAGTTAAGGAGGGCTGCAAGTGCCTCCCTTTCTCTATTTCCCCCCTCCTCAGTTCTTCTGTCTCCATCCAATAAATAAATAAAGTAAATAAATAAATACCATGCAGACTATCAATAGTCACTGGGTGGGAGGAGATAGCACAGAGGTTGTGCAAACAGACTCTAATGCTTGAGGCTCTGAGGTCCCAGGTTCAATTCCCCACACCAACATAAGCTATAGCTCAGCAGTGCTCTGGTAATAAAAATAATAACAGTATCAACCTGTTAACTAATGTCTTGCCAATGGTTGTGCATGCGCATGCGTGCGCGACACCCAGAGAGGCCCCGCCCCCACCTACCAGCGCGGCCTCTGGTTCCTAAGGCAGGTGCAGCCTCCGTCAAACTCGGTTCTGCCGGATTCGGCTCCGTGCCCCTCTGCTGTGTCTCGGTACCCGACAGACTCGGGTCAAGTCCACCGGCCGCTGCCTTCAGCCACAGTCCGCAGAGCCGCTCTTGTGAACCTCGGGCGGGCCGATGTGTGCAGCGGTCGTACGAGGGACAATAGCGGCGCTTCCGGTCACACCCGGAAGTGAGTGATGGTCCAGAGCGGAACTACAATTCCCAGAAGCCTCAGCGCCAGAAGCCTCAGACGGCGATGAGGCGGGATTCCAGTTCCCAGAAATGGTCGGGGCGCGGCTGTAGAAGTCTGAGATTGGGGCATCGCCGGGTTGTGAAAAACCGATCTGGGGGCCGTAGTGTGTTCGGGGTAGCTGGCTTGGGAAAGGCCACCTTGGCGGTGAAATGACCCTGAAAATGGGATAGGTGCCCGCCCCCGGGGACACCCTCCTAAATGCCTGCTGTCCTCGTATCCCCCGCCTCCCCCTCCCTCGCATTTATTTTCTGGGGGGCAAGCGCCTCTCCCCCCTCACTTGTTTGGGGCGAGGGACATAGCACCACTGTATAACACATCAGGCTTTCATGCTTCAGGCTCCAGAGGCCGTAGGTTCAGTCCCCAGCCGCATTTACAGCTGGGCAGTGCTGTGCTCTCTGTCTCTCTTGTAAAATAAATAACTCCTTTTAAAAAGTTTTATTTATTAGGAAAGAGAGAAAGGACCACAGTGCTGCTCGACTCTGGTATGAGGCAGTGCTGGGGATTGAACTTGCAGACTCTGGGACTTCACCATGCAATTCGATGCTCTAACAGGCTGAGTTCCCTAGCCCAAAAATTTCTCCTTTGATCCTCAAGGCAGATCTTAAGAACCTCTCTTTTATGAAATTAATAAATCTTTTTTCCCCCCTAACCAGAGCATTGGTCAGCGCTGGCATATGGTGGTGTGGTGGATTGAACTGGGACTTCAGGGCCTCAGGCATTTGCGTAAATATTTTGCTATCCACCCCAGCCTCAAAATAAATCTTAACAGGTTCTATTGTTTGTTTTTATTTAAACTAAAATGGTATAAGTTTTCTCTCTCTTTAGCTGAGTTCCTTTTCACTGAGATCTGAATCTCCATCCTCCCCTTCATCTCCTGACTGTTTTGTGGTTAGTTGAGCCCCAACCACACTGACCTTTTCACCTTCAACAACTCAAACTGGCCCACATCTCAGGGCCTTAGCATAGCCCACCCCCACCCCACCCCACTCCCATACCATTAGGAGTCGACTTCTGGTCTTTAGGAGGCTGTCCTCTCAGGAGGCATTCTCCCCTACCAAAAAAAAAAAACCTTCCTAAGGGAAAATTAATCCTTTGCTCCCTACATACTCTACATCATTCTCCCACACTTATTAATTTATTTATTTTTCTCTAGAGGATGTTTCACTATCAAGCACATTCCAAGCCATAGCGCAGTGGGTGGTGCAAAGCGCAAGGACCGGGTAAGGATCCCGGTTTGAGGCCGGCCCCCCCCCCCCCCCCCCCCCCCCCCCCCCCCCCCGGCTTCCTACCTGCAGGGAGGTCGCTTCACAGGTGGTGAAGCAGGTCTGCAGGTGTCTGTCTTTCTCTCCCCCTCTCTGTGTTCCCCTCCTCTCTCCATTTCTCTCTGTCCTATCCAACAACAACATCAGTGGCAACAACAGTAATGACTACAACAACAATAAAACAATAAGGGCAACAAGAGGGGTAAAATATATATAGCCTTCAGGAGCAGTGGATTTGTGGTGCAGGCACTGAGCCCCAGAAATAACCCTGGAGGAAAAAAAAAAAAGAAAGAAAGAAAAAGAAAAACATAGGAAAATACACCATGACTTGCCCGACTGCCCAGCATTTCTCATTCAGTCCTCACAGCAATTCTTAAGAGGCGGGACTGTTGTTTTCCATCTTGCAGGAGATGAAACCAGAGCTGGACATAGTAAATGACTCACATAGATTGTATTGTAAGCCAAAGCTGGGATCTGAGGCCAAGAGGTCTAACTCTGGAGTCCACGTTCTTAACGTTTCCTGCTCCACCGCCCCTAGTGTAGACACCAGTAACTTTCCTCCGTGAAAGCAAGGCTGCATCAGCGTACAGGACTCACACTCAAGATTTATTCACCGCAGACGCTGGGAAGGGCTACAGAGAAATCCATGAAGGCATATAGAGACACAGGAAGACAATGTCAGAAGATACTCAAATGACCTCTTCCTGGCAGCCTTGTAAAGTCCCAGGTCCTGCAGACTGAGCTGCTGATTCAGGTCAGGGATCACAAGGGACAAACTGAGCACCAAGTTGTCTGCCTTTCCTCCTGCTCACTTGCTTTGTCGTTTTGTGTGCCGTTCTAGTCAGACATTAAAGCATTCGGAATAGACCCTTTTAAACTATCTTTTAGGGCTGGGGAGACAGCATAATGGGGATGCAAAAAGCCCTTCATGCCTGAGGCTCTGAGGTCCCCGGTTCAATCCCCAGCATCACCATCAGCCAGAACTGAGCAGTGTTCTAATAAAGAAGAAACAGCATGCAAAAGAGACTCATGCCTGAGCACCAAAGTCCTAGGTACAATCCCAGGTACACACCGCCATAAGCCAGAGCTGAGCAGTGCTCTGGTTAAAAAAAAAAAAAAGAAAGAAAGAAAGAAAGAAAGAAAAGAAAAAGAGAAAAGAAAAGAAATAGCACAGTGGTTCTGCAAAGAGACTCCCATGCCTGAGGCTCTGAGGTCCCAGGTTCAATACCCTGCACCACCCATTAGCTAGAGTTGAGCAGTTCTCGGCTAAAAACATAAAAAATAAAAGAATAAAGACAAAAACCCACTAGTGTATTGAATCAGTAGCTAACAAGCCTTGTCCATGCTCCAGTGCACACGCCTTTTCCTTTTCCTTTTCCCTTTGTTTATCTGATTCTCCACCCAGTTTCTACATGATAAATTGTCACCATGAGAACAATTTTGGGGTCCTGTGAGTCACTGAGGCTGAGGGTGGCTTTGTTTACACCTTGCTGTGGTGTACTCACTAAGTAGCTTTTGCTTGGGGCTGACGGAATAGCTCACTCGGCTAGTGCGCTGCTTTGCTATGCGCACGACCCAGGTTCAGACTCGGCCCCCAGTGCACTGAAGGAGACTGTGGTGCTGTTGGGGTTGATGTGGCAGTAAATGTCAGCGTCGGTTTCTGGATTCACCAGCATCTGTTTCACAAAAGGGAACAGTGACTTCCATTTTCTTTTCTTTCTTTTCCCTTTTCTTCCACCTCCCCTCCCTCCCTCCTCCTTCCTTCCTCTCTTTTCTTCTTTTCTTTCTTTCTTTCTTTCTTTTCTTTCTTCCTGTCATCCTTCTCTCCTCCCTCTCCCTTTCTTTTTTCCTTCCTTCATTCCTTCCTTTTTCTCTTTCTTTCTCTCTTTTCATCAGCATTATTGCTGGGGCCCCATGCTCTTGCATGATTCCACTGCTCCCAGTGGACTCTTATTTATTTTATACTTTTTCAGGTAGAGGGTGAGAAGCAGAGAGGGAGAGAGAAATAAAGAATGAGACAGTGAGATGAGTCAACACAGCACTGTGCCACCACTTATGAAGCTTCTACTATGCAAGTGCTTCCATGTGGTGGCCTGGGGCTTGAACCTGAGTCCTCAAGTGTGGTATGGTATGCACTCTACCAGGGGAGCCATCCCCCAGCCCCAGGTGAGTTCCATTTTTTAAAAAATATTTACTTATTTATTCCCTTTTGTTGCCCTTGTTGTTTTATTGCTGTAGTTATTATTGTTGTCATTGTTGTTGGATAGGACAGAGAGAAATGGAGAGAGGAGGGGAAGACAGAGAGGGGGAGAGAAAGACAGACACCTGCAGACCTGCTTCACCGCCTGTGAAGCGACTCCCCTGCAGGTGGGGAGCCGGGGGCCCAAACCCGGATCCTTTCACTGGTTTTTGAGCTTTGTGCCACATGCACTTAACCCGCTGCGCTACCACCCGACTCCCCTAAGAAGACTCTCTTAAAAAATGTTTTAAGTTCATTTATGTATGTATGTTAGGATAGAAACAGAGAAATTTAGAGGGGAAGGAGGGAATGGAGGAGATAGAAAGAGAGACATATGCAGACCTGCATGAAGCTTTCCCCTAGCAGGGACTAACTAGAACCACCAGCTGGCTCCCCTAAAGACTCTTGAGCAAGAAGGAAAGGCAACCCGGGAGTGTTCTCGAGGACAGAAGACTCAGAGATACCTCATAGTCAGACTCTGTGTTTCCTTGTGGAGGGACGGGGTCTGGTGCTGGCAGCACAGGCTTGGGCAGCGGCCTCAGGGGGGTGTGGGGTTGATCCCCACGGGATACTGAGGGCAGATCCTTCTGCAAGTGAACAGAGAGACCAGTTAGGGCCGGGGAGGGGGTGGTGGCACAGACTGCCTTAGAATTCCAGTGCTTGGGGCTGAGCAGACGGGTCAATGTGAGAGCACAGGACTTTCAGGCCTGAGGCTCTAGAGGCTGCAGGTTCAATCCTCGGTAGTGCCAAACGCCAAAGCTGAGCAGTGCTCCAGCCCCTCCCCCCCTCTCTCTTACGCACACATGCACAGGTACACACACCCGGAATCACAGGATTGGGAAAGTGTTAACTTAAACAAAGGGATTGGCCCAATTCTGACAAAGTCTCAGAGGCAGGAGTAGAGTTAGGACTCAGGGCTCTGCTCCTGGATCAGATTTCTTTTTTCTTTTCTTTTCTTTCCCCTTCCCTTCCCTTCTTTCCTTCCTCTTTCTTTTTTTTTTCTTTTTCTTTTTTTCCTCCACCAGGGTTATTGCTGGGGCTTGGTGCCTACACTGCAAATCCACCACTCCAGGCAGCTATTCTTGATGATGATGATGATGATGTATTTAATAGAAAAGAGAGGAATTTGGGGGAGAGATATAGGAAGAGAGCAAGATAGACACCTGCAGACCTGTTTTGCTGCTTGTGAAGCTTTCCCCCCTGCAGGTGGGCCGAGGTCCTTGCACATGATCATGTGTGCACTCAACCAGGTGTGCCACTGTCCAGCGCCTCCTCCTTTTATTTTTAAGCTTTTTTCTTTTTATTATTATTATTTATTTATTTATTTTCCTTTTTGTTGCCCTTGTTGTTTAACATTGTTGTGGTTATTAATGTCGTTGTTGGATAGGACAGAGAGAAATGGAGAGAGGAGGGGAAGACAGAGAGGAGGAGAGAAAGACAGACACCTGCAGACCTGCTTCACCGCCTGTGAAGCGACACCCCTGCTGTCGTATGCTTTACATTCGTTTGTCCTAGCCCTCCCCCCGCCAAGAGAATTGGATCAGTCCTGTTAATTTCGCGGGCCTGCTTGGCCCCGCCCCAAGGAACCCTGAGAGAGGGTTCCTGAGTCTGAGAGTTCCTGAGTGCCAGAGTTCAAGAGTGACAGAGTTCCTGAGTTCTAGAGTTTCAGGGTGACAGAGTAAGAGAGAGTTCCAGTGTGCCAGAGTTTCAGAGGGCTCTCAAGTACGAGAGTTCCAGAGTGCCAGAGTTGGAGAGTTCCTGAGTTCCAGAGTAAGAGAGAGAGTGCTTGTGCCGCCGCAAAGAGACAGCAGAGTTCTGTTTGTTGATTAGTTTGTCTTAGTTTATGAATCGTTGTTCCTGAATAAAGAAATACAGCTTCCCTGCCCAGCCGTTGTCTCCGCGTCTCTGTTACCCGCCCATGAAGCTAGACCCACTGGCCAGAGCCTCCGAAATTTTAACAACACCCTGCAGGTGGGGAGCCGGGGGCTCGAACTGGGATCCTTACGCAGGTCCTGGCGATTTGTGCCACATGCGCTTAACCCGCTGCGCCACCGCCCGACTCCCAAGCTTTTTTCTTTTCCAATTTATTATTTCTTTGTTTGTGGATAGAGACAGAGAAATTAAGAGGGAAGGTGAAAAGGGAGAGGAGAGGGAGAAATATTTCCCCCCTGCAGGTGAGGGCCACCTGAATGTGGGTCCTTGAATATGGTTACATGTATGTTCTACTGGGTGTACCCCACCCCACTCCTACTTTTTTTTTAATTAATTAATTTATTTCCCTTTAGCTGCCCTTGTTGTTTTATTGCTGTAGTTATTGTTGTTATTGTTATTGATGTCGCTGTTGTTGGATAGGGCAGAGAGAAATGGAGAGAGGAGGGGAAGACAGAGAGGGGGAGAGAAAGAGAGACACCTACAGACCTGCTTCACCGCCTGTGAAGGGACTCCCCTGCAGGTGGGGAGCCGGGGGCTCGAACCAGGATCCTTAAGCTGGTCCTTCTGCTTTGCACCACGTGCGGTTAACCCACTGCGCCACTGCCCGGCTCCCCCACCCCACCCCTTTTTATCTGTGTAGCCAGAGACAGGCAAAGAGAGAGAGAGAGACCACAGTACAAAGCCTGCTTCAGTACAGTGGGGGCTGGGCTTGAACCCAGGCTGCATACATGAGCTCTTTCACCAGCCTTCAGAGCTCTTTTCTTTCCCCAAACATGCAAGACCAGTGCCACCTCACCTTCATCCAATTTCAAGCCCCAGGGAGATGGAAGCAACACAGTGTCCTGGAATCTGACCCAGTGTCCTGTGAAACCTTGGACCCTTTTCTGCCCACACCCAGCCCTCTGATACATAATAAAGCTTTAGCTGAGCAGGGTTTTCCAGATATGGCCAGTGGAAAGACCTCAGCCTGCATCTCCCCCCACCCCCCGCCAACCTTCTTTAATCACCTCGTGGCAGGTGTGGGGCAGGACCGACCTACCTCATACAAGTGTTCTGAGGTGTCTGGTGGTGGATCCTGGTGGGGTTGAGGGAAAAGAAAGCCGTGGTGATGTCATAGGTCTCAGGATCGGGGCCACTCCCAGGAATTCTCAGAAAGACTTTCAGGCTCCGAGTCCCAGAGAAGTTCACGGCTAGGTCTTTTTATTCTATTTTATTTGTTTTGGATAGAGACAGAGAAATTAAAAAGGAAGGGAGAGAGAGAGAGAGAGAGAGAGAGAGAGAGAGACCTGCAGCACTGCTTCACCAGTTGTGAACCTTTGCCCCATGTGGATGGGGACCAGGGACTTGAACCTGGGTCCTTGCATATTGCAGCATGTGCTCTCTGCCAGCTGTGCCACCATCTGGCTCCTGAAGGCTAAGTCTCATCATACTGGAAAGCAAGGAGGTGACAGCTAGCGGTGGAGAAACTGAAACTGGAGGCAGAGCTGAGCAGCCCAGCGAAGGCAGGGAGGAGGCGTCTGAGTGGGCATGGGGCATTCTCAGAGAACTGCCTGAACTCCAGAAGTGAGATGAGAACAGCTCTATCAGTTTGGGGAAGGAACACAGTCAGGGAGCGGGGAGGATCCCTTTGGGTCATCACTCACCTTTCTGAATCGGGTCTGTCTTGGAGGGTCAGTCATGTTGGCATACGTGGGTCTGGGCAAGTCTAGAGAAATGGATGCCAGGCCAGGGCTGGGGTTAGAAAGAGAGAGGTAGAATGGGGCTGCTTCCCAGGCCACTCTGCTCCACTCAGATAGAAGCCTTCTTTCCTATTTTTCCTCTCTCTCACTAGTGATTTAATATTGATTTACAAAATTATGAGATAACAGGGGTATAATTCCACACCTCTCCCACCACCAGAGTTCTGTGTCTCCCGTTACTTCCACTGGCAACTTCAGTAGTTCTCCGAAGGTCACAGATATAGGTTGGCTATTATTTCTATAATTATCCAGACTTGTATCTGTTTGCTCCCCCTTTCCCCCTGTGGTCTTACTTTCTATTCCTTTTGAAGTCATACCTACACCTATTACTATTTCCAAATGCCCTTCCTTTTTTTCTCTTCTCTCTCCAAGTCTTGGGGTCCTGATGGAGTTGGCGTTCAAAGCCCTTTGGTCATCTTTCCCTAATATTTCTCCCACTCTAGGAGGATAGACCAAAATTCTTTCTATTTTTTATTTTTATCATCTTTATTTGTTTATTGGATAGAAACAGCTAGGAATCAAGAGAGAAGGGGTGATAGAAAAAGGAGAAAGACAGAGAGAAACCTGCAGCACTGCTTTACCATGAGCAAAGCTTTCCCCCTGTAGGTGGGGGCTCGAATCCAGTCCTTGGGCATTGTAACATGTGCACTCAGCCATGTGCACCACCAACCAAAATTCTTTTTTTTTTTTTTTGCCTCCAGGGTATTTACTGGGACTTGGTGCGTGTACCACGAATCCACAGCTGCTGGAGGCTATTTTTTCCCTTTTGTTTCCCTTGTTGTTTTAACATTGTTGTGGTTATTGATGTCATCATTGTTGTTGGCTAGGACGGAGAGAAATGGAGAGAGGAGGGGAAGACAGAGAGGGGGAGAGAAAGACAGACCCCTGCAGACCTGCTTCACCGCCTGTGAATCGACTCCCCTGCAGGTGGGGAGCCAGGGCTCGAATGGGAGGGATCCTTACACTTCGCACCACATGCACTTAACCCATTGTACTACCACTTGACCCTCCCCAAATTCTTTATGGAGTGCAGAAGATGGGAGTTCTGATTCCTGTATCTTACCTTTCCTTCCTTCCTTCCTTCCTTCCTTCCTTCCTTCCTTCCTTCCTTCCTCTCTCTCTTTCTTTGTTCTTTCTTGGATAGAGACAGAGAGAAATCAAGAGGGGAGAGGGAGATAGAAAGACAGAGACATCTGCAGCACTGCTTCACCGCTCAAGAAGCTTCTCTACATTTAGGACTGGAGGCTTGAACCCCGCTCCTTGTGCAGTGTAACATAGGCATTCAATTGGTGTGCCACTGCTCAGCTCCCATATTTTTCATTTTGTTGGATAGAGATAGAAATAGAGAGGGATAGACACCTGCAGATCTGCTTCACTGCCCGTGAAGCTTCTCTCCTGCAGGTGGGGACGGGGGCTTGAACCTGGGTCCTTGCACATGGTAACATGTGCACTCTACCAAGTGCAGCTCCACTACCCTCCCAGCCGCAGTCTCCTCCATCATTCAGACGGGGATGCTGAGCACCACATGAGCACCATGGAGTTACTTACTGAAGCTGGGCTCCACGGGGCGCTCTTCCACGGAGGGGGATGTCACGTCCTTGCTGACAGAACTCTCTGGTGGCTTCCTTGAGGCCCTGGAAGTTCAAAGCCCTCGTTCGTCCTTCTGCACCTCCAGCCCAGGCCTGGCCCTGCAGGCCCCCACCCGAAGGCCCCCACCCACAGGTCCCTCTCCAAGGCTCTGCCCACACGCCACGCCCACCTGGGCCAGCGACATCCTCCCCCTCCCCATGACTCCACCCAGTATCACCACCTGGCTTTTCTGAAGTGGAGGAAGATGCCCAACCCGGCGACTAGGGAAATGAAGCCCAAGATCCCGATGACGATGCCAGCGATGGCCCCTGCAGACAGCGCCGGCTCAGGGGGTTCTGGGGGGGGGGCGAGAAGAGGGAGAGAGAGACAGTGAGTGAGTGAGGCAGGAACCAGGTGGGACACTGCTGGGAATAACCAATGAAAGGATCCTAGAAATGACTGCGCACAGAAAACAGCTTTGAGCCCGTAACTGAGACGTGCAGTTATGAAGGTAGTGAGCTGTGCCCTCCGGCCTAGTGCCTGTGGCCTGAATTCAGCAAGGCAGGGGTCCGCGTTGTTTGTCGGAGAAAGGAAGGGCTGTGGTAAAAGCCCCTGCAGACAAGAGTCTGACCTAAACCTTCTGGGGTTAACCCTGCCTCGCTAAGCAAAGGGTCAGGATAGCTGGGTATGTGGGACTGACGGCTCCCGCCTGCAGGAGGGGTGCTTCCAAAGCAGTGAAGCAGGTCTGTGGATGTCTCTCTCTCTCTCTCTATCTCCCCTTCGCTCAATTTCTCTCTGTCTTATCAAATAAAAAGGGAAAAAATGGCCACCAGGCACAGTGGGTAAGCCTGGAGACAAAAAAAAAAAAAGTATTGTTAAAAATATTTATTTAGTCCCTTTTGTTGCCCTTGTTATTTTATTGTTGTAGTTATTGTAGTTGTTGTTGTTGTTGGATGGGATCGTGAGAAATGGAGAGAGGAGGGGAAGACAGAGAGGAAGGGAGAAAGATAGACACCTGCAGACCTGCTTCACCGTCTGTGAAGCAGGTGGGGAGCCGGGAGCTCGAATCAGGATCCTTACACCGGTCCTTGCACTTTGCTCCACATGTGCTTAACCCACTGCACTACTGCCTGGCTCTCAAAAAAAAGTATTTAAAAAAATATTTAGTTATTATTTTTAATTTGACATGACTAAGAGAAATTGAGTGGAAAGGGGGAGATGGAAAAGGGGAGATAGAATAGTTGTAGAGAAGACGGTTGGCCCATGTCTACAACTTTAGGGGAACGTTGGTGGACTGCAGTGGAAAGAGTGAAGACTCAGAACTCTGGTGATGGGAATGGTGTGGATTCAAACCCCTGTCAACATGTCAACATGTCAAACACACATTTAAATGTAAAAAAAATAAACTCAATCATTTATGTACAAACAAACAAACAAAAAAGAGAATGGGAGATAGACAGACAGACAAAGACTTGCAGCACTGCTTCACCACTCATGAAGCTTCTCCCCAGCAGGTGGGGATTGGGGGCTTGAACCTGGGTCCTTGTTCGCTCAAGTGGATGCATGCACCACCACCCAGCTCCAAGACAAATATTTTAAAAATATATAGTTACAGCCATGGAAAGTGACTGGCAGATGTTGATGTGGTGAGGATGCTGCTAATTCTGACCAAGGAAGACCTTCCAGAGGAGAGGACTTTGCCAGTCAGAAGCCAGGCTGTCACCAAGTGAACCACCTTTGAGCCCTGGGGCCCTGGGACCATGGAGTCTGAGTTTCATTTCCTCCTGGGCAGGCTCTGGGGTGGCCCTCACTGCCTGGGAGTGCCGCAGAGACGAGGGCAGTCAGGATGGTGGCATGTGGCGGGCATTCATGGCTCAGCTCATGATTGTTTTATCATGGACCTTGGACTGCTTCGTCCTTCCTGCTCCTGCTCCTGCTCCTGCTCCTGCTCCTGCTCCTGCTCCTGCCCAGATGTTTCTCAAAGGCCTGAAGTCCTGCCTGGGTCAGGCCTACAAGGGAGGGGCTCTACCTAGGGAGTGGGGAGACACGGAGTTTCCCAGGATGCCAATGGGGCTCTTGGCTACATTCTCAACCGCCTTCATTTTTCTTCTTTCTTCACAGTCAGGATTCTGTGCTTGTGAGGTATCACTGCTCTGGGGCTGCTCTTTTCATTCAGATTCACACACACACACACACACACACAGGGAGAGAGAGAGAGAGAGAGGGAGAGAGAGAGAGCGAGAGAAACAGACAGGTGGAAGATACCACATCACCAGAGCTTCCCCCAGTGCCATGGCACTCCCATATGGTGCCAGGGCTCAAACCTAGGCAGAATTTGTGGCTATGCATGTGCCCTAGCCCAGTGAGTTGTTTATCCAGCCTTTTCTTTCATTGCCACCAGGGTTATTGCTGGGGCTTAGAGGGATGTTGTTCAGAGCGAAGGAGGCCACTGGGGAAGCCACATGGGGCTTCCTCACTGGACGTCCAGGAGCACTACTCCTGAGATAGCCTGCCTAGCTCCATGCCCTCCCACCTGTGCAGCAGTGACAGCTGTTCAGGTCCACTGGGAAGGAGCTGGCAGCCAGGTGGGCCGGGAAATGTTTGCCCTGGGCTGTGGGCTCTGAAAGAAATAATTGCATTTGCTTCACAAACACAGCTGGCCAGGCAGTCCCAGTGGAATATGACACCAGCTAATTAATCTTCAGATGGACAGACAGCATGACAGCTCTGTAAACAACAGTCATGCCTGAAGCCCTCAGGTCCCAGCTAGAGAGCTAAGTAGTGCTCTGGGAGGGAAGGGAGGAAGGAAAAGAAAGGGAAAGAGAAGGAGGAAGAAAAGAAAAGAGAAGAGAAGAAAAGAGAAGAAAAAAGGTAGGCTAATAAGAAATCCGACTGACAGGTAGGGAAACTAAGGCTCAGGATCGACTCAGTGCTGACCTTGGATAACATCTGCTGTGCAACTCAGGCATCCAAGTTCGACATCCTCGAGGAAACACTCACGAAAGACATGTCTCTGATATCTGATTACTGTAAAAAATGGCGACTAATCCCTAGCACTGCAAAAACGGTATCATCTGTTTTCCATCTACACCATGCCTCGGCCTCGCGTGAGCTTAATGTGCAGCTTGGCGATACGAGAATCCGGCATGAAGCCCAGCCAGTCTATCTTGGCGTTACTCTCGATCGCACTCTGTCATTTCACAAACATCTCATAAAAACTGCAGCAAAGGTGGGCGCGAGGAATCACATCATTGCAAGACTGGCCAGCTCCTCATGGGGCGCGAGCGCTCCCACACTACGATCATCATCTCTGGCATTCTGCTATTCCACTGCAGAATACTGTGCCCCAGGATGGTTCCGTAGCCCCCATGTCCACTTGGTCGATTCCAAATTATATTCCTCCATGAGGATCATTTCTGGAACCATCCGTTCCACCCCGGTTCCATGGCTGCCAGTTCTTAGCAACATCACCCCGCCAGATATTCGTCTGAATGCAGCATCATCTAAGTTCATTTCCCACGTCTACGCTCGACCAGACCTGCCAATATACGCGGATATCTTCGCCCACCCTGTCCAACGCTTGACGTCTCGTCACCCAATCTGGTCCCCTATGCCTACACTGAAC
Organism: Erinaceus europaeus; assembly: GCF_950295315.1. Taxonomy (NCBI): domain Eukaryota; kingdom Metazoa; phylum Chordata; class Mammalia; order Eulipotyphla; family Erinaceidae; genus Erinaceus; species Erinaceus europaeus. The sequence continues at coordinate 196,825,224 of NC_080163.1, read as the reverse complement.
TTCTCTGTTCCAGACTCTTGGAAAGAGAGTTGGCAGTCAGCTGAGGTAAAGAACAAACACCTCATCACAGACCCCTGCAAGCGTCAACCTGGCTTTGACCTAGCACGTTATGATTGGGCCCTCCTCAATCACTATCGAACAGGCCATGGCCGGTGCGCCGCTATGCTCCATCGCTGGGGAGCCAGAGACGACCCGAACTGCCCCTGCGGCTCCAGACAGACTATGACCCACATAGTCAACGACTGCCACCTCTCCAGATTCAAAGGAGGTCTCGAAACTTTACATCAGGCTCAACCTGACGCTGTTGACTGGCTACGGAAGAAGAGCAAACGCTAGAAGAAGGCCTGCAGGCCTGAACGCTGTGGGCGGGGCTTCCAGGGCTCTGACCACGCCCCGGACACGGCCCGCGGTCCCTCGGGACTCACCTGTCACCCAGAGTCTCACGAAGGTCTGCGCTGTGCGGTGCGCCAAGGAGTTGTTGACCGTGCAGTTGTAGATGCCCTGGTGGTCCCAGGTCAGCGCCGGGATGGCCAGCTGCTGCCCCAGGTGCTCCCAGGGGGCACCCTCAAAGGTCCAGCGGTACTGGGGGGCTGGCAGGGTGTCGTCAGCACGACAGTGCAGGATCAGGCTGGAGTTGAGCGGCCCCGATATGCTGTTTGTCGCTACCCAGGGCTCCAGGTTGCTGCTGATCTGCACAAGGCTGGGGCCATCTGTGCCATGTGCAGAGGCCCATTCAGACAGGGAGGCCTAGAGAGCTCCCCCCAGTGCTATGGCACTCCCAACTTGGTGCCTGGGGCTGGAACTTGAGCCACACATACATGGATGGCAAGGCAGGCGTCCTACTCCATGGCCCAGGGGGGAGTTGGAGGTGTGGGGGTGAAGGTCTTGGGGGGGGTCTTTATTTTCCCAGTGTCTAGACAAGCTCGACACTGGGTGGGTTCCCATCAACCAGGGAATAAAGGGTAGAAGGAGGGGCCAGGTGGTGGTGTACCTAGTTGAACACACACATGACAGTACACAGTGACCTGTGTTTTGCTCCTGCTCCCCACCTGCAGGGGGAAGCTTCACAAATGATGAAGCAGGTCTGTAGGTGTCTCTCTCCCTCTTGTCTCAATTTCTGTCTCCATAAAAAAAAAACAAAAACAAAAAAAAAACAGGGCTGGGGAGGCAGCATAATGATTCTGCAAAAAAAACTTCCATGACTGAGCCACCAAATGCCCCAGGTTCCATCCCCAGCATACCATAAGCCAGACCTGAGCAGTGCTCTGGTATTTTTCTCTCTCCTTCTCCCTCCCCCTCTCCCTCTCCCTCTCCCTCTCCTTCTCCCCCCTTCTCTCTCTCACACACATTAAAACAATAAATACATAAAAGGAACTGGGCAGTGGTGCACCTGCTTAAGTGCATACATCACTGTGCACAAGGGCCCGGGTTCAAGCCCCTGTTCCCCACCTGTAGGGGGAACACTTCACAAGTGGTGAAGCAGGGCTACAGCCCTCTCTCTCTCTCTCTCTCCTCCTCCTCCTCCTCCTCCTCCCCTTTCAATTTCTCTCTGTCTTATCAAATAAAAATAGGGGGTAAAAATGGTCTCTCGGAGTGGTGTGTTCCTAGTGCCAGTACCAGGCTCAGGCAATGAAATAACCCTGGTAGTTTTGTCATAAAAATAAATAACACGGACTGGGGAGACAGCATAATGGTTATGCAAAGAGCCTTCCTTGCCTGAGACTTTGAGGTCCCAGGTTCTGTCCCCAGCAATATGCCAGAGCTGAGCAGTGCTCTAGTAAAAAAATAATAATAATAAATCAAAAATAAATAATGAAATGCCGGAAGGGAGCTTCAAGTGAGGGGGTGCTGGTAGGAGCAGGAGCGGTGGTCAGGCCAGGGGACACTCACAGTTGATGACCAGGCTGACGGGGTCGCTGACCTCCCAGCCGCCCGCGTCCCAGACCTCGCACTGGTAGGGTCCTGTGTCGTTGCGCAGGAGGACCTGGATGGACAGGGTCCGGTTGTCGGCCAGCAGCTTCAGGCGCTCGCTGGGCAGGAGGAGCTGGCTGCCGTCTATGTACCAGTGGACCCCGGCCCGCTGGTGGGGGGTCTGGCAGTGCAGGTTCACAAAGACATTGTTCTCCGCCAGGTTGCTGCTCGGGGCCACCACGTGGGGCTTGGTCAGTCTTTCTGGAAAGAGACAGGCGTGCAGGCTCAGGGTCCATGGGTGTCTGGGGCGGGGGGCGTGTACACACACACACACACAGACACGTGTCCTTTGTATGTGAAAGTCTTTTTTTAAATTTCTTTATTGGGGAATTAATGTTTGACATTCGACAGTAAATGCAATAGTTTGTACATGCGTCCCATTCCCCAGTTTGTATGTGACTGTCTTGTGTGAGTGCGCATGGCAGTCTTTTATTTTTATGCGTAAACGTTGCTGTGCTTCATTATGGAGAGAGAGAAGTAGGATGGAGATGGGGGGGAATTATGGAGAGAGAGAAAGGAGTAGGAGGAGGTAAGGAGAGAGAGACATCTGCAGGAAACTAGTACGCTCTATCTGTTAGGACAGAGACAGAAGTAGGATGAGGTAAGGAGAGAGAGGCATCTGCAGGAAACTAGTACGCTCTGTCTGTTAGGACAGAGACACCTACAGCACTGCTTCCCTGCTTGTGAAGCTTCCCCCCTGCAGGTGGGGACAGACCAGGGGCTTGAACCCAGGTCCTTGTGCATGGTAATATGTTCACTTTAGTGGCTGTCCCACCACATGGCCCCTCACGTGGATAGACACAGAAAGAATGAGAGGGAAGGGGGACGGTGGGGGCTAGAGGGGGTGTTGCAGCACTGTCTGTAGAGCAGGTGGAGACTGGGGGCTTGAACTCGGGTCCTTGTACACTGTAAGGAATGCACGTAACCAACCAGCTGCACCACCACCCAGCTCCCTCATTTAAGGTTGTCGTATGCTTTACATTGGTTTGTTCTAGCCCTCCCCCCGCCAAGAGAATTGGATCAGTCCTATTAATTTCGCGGGCCTGCTTGGCCCCGCCCCAAGGAACCCCGGGAAAGGGTTCCTGAGTTCGAGAGTGACAGAGTTCCTGAATTCCTGAGTTCGAGAGTAAGGGAGAGGGTTCCTGAGTTCGAGAGTAAAAGAAAGAGTGCTTGCGCCGCCAAAAGGAGACAGCAGAGTTCTGTTTGGTGATTAGTTTGTCTTAGTTTATGAATCGTTGTTCCTGAATAAAGAAATACAGCTTCCCTGCCCAGCCGTTGTCTCCGCGTCTCTGTTACCCACCTTGAAGCTAGCCCGGCCGGCAAGAGCCTCCGAAATTTTAACAACATAAGGTTTTCTTAATTTAATTTTTTTCCCCCTTCAGGCTACTGAGCCTGAAAGCAACATGAGCTTTGACGGGCTGGGGAGGAAAGCATTTCTCTTTCTTCTTTCAACAAGCTTACTTTAGAGAGACAGAGAAGGAGGACCACCACGGGACTGCTCCACTAACCCTGGAGCTTCCCTAGCGCCGTTTATGATGTTCCTCACGGTGCAGGGGCTCGAAGCCAGGCCCCTGCAGTGATAAAATGTGCATCCTCTCCCGGCCCCCCGATTCCTGTCTCCACATGAATGGCTCTGCGTGTCTGTGTGTGGGGTGCGTTTAAATGCTGTGTATCTATGATAACATGCAGAGAGAACCAACCAACACCCCCCTCCCCAGGGGAGGCAAAGCAGAGCTTCACTTCTAAAGAGAAAAGCAAGGGTTGTCTTCTTCTTCATTGAGAAATGCAGCTGAGGGGGCAGGCAGTGATGCATCTGGTTCAGTGCACATATTACTATAGACAAGGACCTGGGTTTGAGAGCCCCTGCTCCCCACCTGCTGGGGGGAATCTTCACGAGTGGTGAAGCAAGTCTGCAGGTGTCTTTCTTTTTCTCCTTCTCTTTATCTCCATGTCCTCTCTCAATTTTCTCTATCTTATCAAATAAAAATTAGAAAGAGAGAGAAAGAGAAAGAGAAAAAAAAAAAAGGAAAAAATGGCCAGCAGTACCAGTGGTTTTGTAATGTTGGCAGTGAGCCCCAGTAATAACCTCAGTGGTAAGAAGGAGAAGGAGGAGGAGAAGGAGGATGAGGAGGGGGAGGGGGAGGAAGAGAAGGAGGAGAAAAAAGAGGAAGAGAAGGAGGAAGAGAAGGAGGAGGAGGAGGAGGAAGAGAAGGAAGAGAAGAAAGGGGAGGAGGGGAAGGGAGAGAAGGAAGAGGAGGTAGAGGAGGAGAAGGAGGGGGGAGGGAGAGAGGGAGGAGAAGGAAAAGAAAAAGGAGGAGGAAGAGTAAAAAGAGGAGGAGGAGGAGAAGAAGGAAGAGAAGGGGTAGGAAGGGAAGCAGAACGCAGTTGGCAGCAATCCTTCCTTTCCTTCCCGCTCATAGAGGGCTTCCTACTGCTGTAACCAAGTGGCCTTGGTTAGCGGCCTTAGGATCTGTTACTTCTTCATTTTATATTATGTTATGTTATTTTATTGTCTCCAGGGTTATTGCTGGGCTCGGTGCCTGCACCATGAATCCACTGCTCCTGGAGGCCATTTCCCCCCCTTTTGTTGCCCTTGTTGTTGTAGCCTTGTTGTGGCTATTATTGTTGTTGTTGATGTCCTTCGTTGTTGGATAGGACAGAGAGAAATGGAGAGAGGAGGGGAAGACAGAGAGGGGGAGAGAAAGACAGACACCTGCAGACCTGCTCACTGCCTGTGAAGCCACTCCCCTGCAGGTGGGGAGCCCGGGGCTCGAACCCAGATCCTTACGCCGGTCCATTAATGCTTTGCGCCGGGCGCGATTAACCTGCTGCGCTACCGCCCGAACCCCAGGATCTGTTACTTCTGCCCGACTGTCTGCTGATAACCCAGACAAGTTGTACTCACTGATAAAGAAAGAAAGAAAGAAAGAAAGAAAGAAAGAAAGAAAGAAAGAAAGAAAGAAAGAAAGAAAAGGAAAGAAAGAAAGAAAGAAAGAAAGAAAGAAAGAAAGAAAGAAAGAAAGAAAGAAAGAAAGAAAGAAAGAATCAACCTGTTCAGCTTGTCGCTGTGAGTTCCTATGGGAAAGCGGATAACTGTATAAAGGGCCAGCGCCTTTGTGCGGGGCCCCAGTTTCTTTTGTGGATGCGAGTGCCCCTGGATCTGAAGGGTAATAAACCCGGCTTCCTGCATTAGAGTCTTGGTGCGCCCCTCTCGGTGCCTGGAAGCCCGTAACACCTCCACTTTCAGAGCAAATCCGGGTGGGGAGGGTCACAGAGAGCTATGGAGATGGGGCAGGCCCCGCCCAAGTTTAGGGACCCACCTCGAGTCACATGGACAGTCCCACTCCTCCATTCCCCCCTCAAACCCAGGTCTCTGGGCGTCACCCTGATTCTTGCAGAAGCAGGAGAAGACGGAGGAGACACTCACCCAGGACTCGGATCTGCAGGGCGCCCAGGCGCAGCAGCTGGGTGGCGCTGTTGTTCACCAGGCACCTGTAGGTGCCCCCCTGCTGCAGGGACACGTTGGAGAGATGGAGGGTGTGGTTGTAGGATGGCAGGATGTGGCCGCTGGGCAGGTACCACATGTAGAGGGGAGACGGGCACGACTTTGTGTCAGCGGACAGGGCCACCGTGGAGCCCTCCAGCACCTCCATCACGTTCTCGCCAAGCGTGCCCGAATCCAGGTGGAATTCAATGGGGTCCGGGCCATCTGGGGGTGGGGAGCAGGACACCAGCAGTGAGAACCGCCGCAGCCACTGCTCTCTTTTACACCATAAGAGAGAATCACGTTCGAGCTATTAAACCCGCTGAGGGCTGAGAGCGGAGCTCACCTGGTAAGGGGTGGGCATCATTCTATGCACGGCCCAGTGACACATGGCAGTGTCCGGGCACCAGGGGAAGCTCTGGTATCTCTCCCCTTCCCCCTTTTTTATCAGAGCATTTCTGAGCTCTGGCTTATGGTGGTGCTGGGGACTGGACCTAGGACTTTGGAGCCTCAGGCATGAGAACCTCTTTGCATAACCATTATGCTATTTACTCCATGGTCCCCCTTCAATAAAAGGAATAAAAAAAAAAAGGGTGGGCTAGGCAGTGGCGTACCTGGTTAAGCACACACATTACAGTGCTCAAGGAACCAGGTTCAAGCCCCTGGTCCCCAGCTGCAGGGGAGTCGCTTCACAGGCGGTGAGCCGGTCTGCAGGTGTCTGTCTTTCTCTCCCCCTCTCTGTCTTCCTCTCCTCTCTCCATTTCTCTCTGTCCTATCCAGCAACAACGACATCAGTAACAATGATAATAATGACCACAACAATGGTAAAAACAACCAGGGTAACAAAAGGGAAAAAATGGCCTCCAGGAGCAGTGGATTCGTGGTGTAGACACTGAGCACCGGCAATAACCCTGGAGGCAAAAATAACAATAATAAAAAAAGGATCAAATATCTACAGGTCAAGGAATCCCATTTTAGAGACACCACACTGGCTTTCCAGTATAACTTGTCTGGAGCATCAAACAGTCATATATGGACACCATGCGCAGACAACTCCGCGTTTAGAGATTTTGTTTGTGCGGCTGGGATTCACTGGGGCTCTGCACCTGCATGATTCCACCCCTTCCAGGGGACTCCTCCCCCCACCAATAAAGAGTGGGAGACAAAGAGAGACAGAGTCCCCACAGCACTGCTCCACCACTTGGCAAATTTCTCCTTCGTGTGCTGCTCCCATGAGGTGGCAGGAGGGCTGGCACCCAGGTGCTTGTGCGTGGGACTATGTGTGTACTTCCCAGGGCCAGGGAAGCTAGTGCCTGACCTTTGGTGCTTTTTAATTGATTTTTTTTTTTTTAGATAGAGACAAAGAAGGAAGGGGGAAATAGAGAGAGACAGAGAGACACCTACAGCACTGTCAGCACTTGTGAAATTTTCCCCTGCATGTGGGGTGGGGGCTTGAATCTGGGTTGGTATGGAACATTGCAATATGTGTGCTCTACCAGGTGTGCCACCACCTAGCCCTTCCTTAGCTGCTTTTAAAAATATCTATTGGGGAGTCGGGCAGTAGCGCAGCAGGTTAAGCTCAGGTAGCGCAAAGCGCAAGGACCGGCGTAAGGATCCCGGTTCGAGTCCCCGGCTCCTCACCTGCAGGGGAGTCGCTTCCCAGGCGGTGAAGCAGGTCTGCAGGTGTCTGTCTTTCTCTCCCCTTCTCTGTCTTCCCCTCCTCTCTCTATTTCTCTCTGTCCTATCTAACAACGACAACAACTGCAATAACTACAACAATAAAACAACAAGGGCAACAAAAGGGAATAAATAAATAAATAGTAAAAAAAAGATTAAAGAATATATATCTATTAATGGGTGCCAGGTGAGAGAGAAGCAGAGTGTTACTCAGGCACCTGTGATATGAAGCTCAGCCTCCTGCGTGATGGTCCGACACTTGACCCACTGTGCCACCTTCTGGGTTGCACCGACTGTTTTGCGTATTTATTTATATTTAACCAGATTACTGCTCAGCTCTGGCTACTGGTGGAACTGGGAATTGAACTTGGGACCTCTCCAATGCCAGTCCTGTGCACCACCACAGTGCCAGGTGGTGTTTCAAGTTGTGAGACAGCAGCCTGGGAGGTGGCACAGTGGATAAAGCATTGGACACTCAAAACCTGAGGCCCTGAGTTTGATCCCTTGCATTACATGTGCCAGAGGAATGATCTGGTGTTTTCTTTCTCTCTCTTGTTAATAAATAAATGCTTTAAGAAACAAGGGTAGTAGGGGGAGATATAAGGTGAAACTTGGACTGGGAGTAGTGCATTACAACATAGCAAAGGAATCTGGGAAGGAAGGAGAGAGATGGGGTGAAGGGGCTCTGGGGGATGAGGACCTAGGTTGGGGAGCAAGCGTCTCAGCTGTACTGTGAACCCTTAACCTCATAATAAAGCATGTGTGCAGACACACACACTCTTGTAGGTGGCACCCTGAAAAAAACATTGGACTCTCAAGAATGAGGTCCCTAGTTCAATGCCTGGCAACCCATGTACTAGAATGACGCTCTGCTTCTCCTCCTCCCTCTCTCTCCCTCTCTCCCTCTCTCCCTCTCTCTCTCTCTCTCTCTCTTAAGTGAATAAAATCTTGAAGGGGGGGCTGGGCAGTGTTGCACCCAACTGAGTGTATGTATTGCAATGCCCAAGGATCTGGGTTCACTTCCTGGTTTCCGGGGGGGGGGGGGGTGTGTTGGGAGCTTCACAAGTGGTGCAGTAGTGTCTCTCTGTTTCTCCTTCCCCTTCCCCCTCCCCTCTCAATTTCTTTCTGTCTCTATCCAATTAATAAAGAAAAAAAATTTTTTAAAGAAGTTAAGGGAATTCTGGAATTCTGTGCAATTTAGAATGATATTGCATCTAAAAAAAAAAAAAGGAAAGTGGTGCAGCAAAATCCGATCGCTGAGGCATTGGCGAGAAACGGAAGGGACCCACAGCTGACGTTCAGGAAGCCAACGTTGCTCTGTATGGACTGGACCCCGTCCCCGATTTCACACTGGTAGCTGCCGGTGTCCTCCCGCTGGACCACGAGGATGCTGAGTATCCTGCGGTTCTCTGACAGCTGCATGCGCTCGTGGGGCACCAGTGAGTGGTTGTTGAAGATCCAACTGACAGTCACGTTGGCCTCGGCGGTGAAGCACTGGCAGGTCACCTGCTCCCTCAGCTCTGTGGGGTTGCTGGGACTGACGGTGATGGTGGGAGTGGCCAGCGCCTCTGCAGGGGGAGAGAGAGGGTGGGGTGGAGGCAGGCTGGAGGGTGGAGGGAGGCCCGGAGCCATGGGGCGATGGACCTGGGCTGGAGAGACAGCAGAGTGGTTCTGCGAAGACTCTCATGCTTATGCCTGGAGTTCTGAGGTGCCAGGTTCAGTCCCCAGCAGCAACATCAGCCAGAGTTGAGCAGTGCTCTGGCATTTCTCTCTCTCTCTCTCTCTTTGTATTTCTCTCATTAAACTAAATAAATAATATTTCAAAGGGAGGGGCTGGGGGGATAGCATATAGTTCTGCAAAAAGACTCTTATGCCTGAGACTCTGAACCACCTGCACCACCATAAGCCAGAGCTGAGTCATGCTCTGCCATATCTCTGCCCACCCCTCACCCCGAAAGAAAATAAAATATCAATATGCCCCTTGACTAAACAAGCAGATAAAATAGAAAATTCAGGCTCATAACTGGAATGCTAACGGCCCCCTTAAAACAATCTTTTTAAAAAGAGAATTTATTTATTTATATCTCACCAGATAGTATAATAGTGATGCAAAAACAAATCAACAAAAAACTTTCATGCCTGAGGCACAAAAGGTCCCAAGTTCAATCCCCAGAACCACCATAAGCAAGAGCTGAGCAGTGTCCTGGTAATAAATAAATAAATAAATAAATAAATAAACAAACAAAAGGTGGGAGGAGCAGTGGCATACCTGGTTGAGTGCACATAGTACCATGCACAATGGCCTGGGTTCGAGCCCCTGCTCCCCACCTGCAGGAAGGAATCTTCCCAAGTGGTGAAGCAGGTCTGCAGGTGTTTCTCTGTCTCTCTCTCTCCCTCTCTATCTACTTCTCTCTTTTCACTTTCTCTGTCCTATCAGAGAGAGAGAGAAAGAAAGAAAAGAAAGGAAGGAAGGAAGGAAGGAAGAAGGAAGGAAGGAAGGAAGGAAGGAAAGAAAGAAAGAAAGAAAGAAAGAAAGAAAGAAAGAAAGAAAGAAAGAAAGATTGGCCATCAGGAGCAGTGGAATTGTCTTGTAGGTAAGATAACCCTGGTGGGAAGAAAATAATAATGGGGGAGTCGGGCTGTAGCGCAGAGGGTTAAGCGCACGTGGTACAAAGCGCAGGGACCGGCATAAGGATCCCGGTTCAAGCCCCCAGCTCCCCACCTGCAGGGGAGTCGCTTCACAGGTGGTGAAGCAGGTCTGCAGGTGTCTGTCTTTCTCTCCCCTCTCTGTCTTCCCCTCCTCTCTCCATTTCTCTCTGTCCTATCCAACAATGATGACATCAATAACAACAATAACTACAACAATAAAACAACAAAGGCAACAAAAGGGAATAAATAAATATATTAAAAAATGGAATTTATTTATTAATGAGAAAGAGAATGAGAGCATCACTCTGGCACACTGAGCAACATCATATATATATATATATATATATCTGTATATATATATATATATACACATACACATACACACACACATATATATATATACACATACACACACACATATATATATACACATACACACACACATATATATATATACACATACACACATATATATATACTTGTTATTGATTTAATAGTGGTTATTTTATAAGATTTAATAATATAATTACAAGTGATTTAATAATTACTAGATTATAAGATAGTAGGGTATAATACCACATGACTTCCACCACTAAATCTCTGTGATCCCACCCCCAATGGTAATCACTAGAGTTCTCCCAAGATCATAGTTATAAACTGAAAAGAAAAATACATATATATGTATTACAATTTTTTTTTTTGCTTCCAGGGTTATTGCCGGGGCTCAGTGCCTGCACTACAAATCCACTGCTCCTGGAGGCCATCTTTTTCCCATTGTTGTTGTTGCTGTTGTTGTTGGATAGGACAGAGAGAAATCAATGGAGGAGGGGAAGATAGAGAGGGGGAGAGAAAGATAGACACCTGCAGACCGGCTTCACTACCTGTGAAGCGACTCCCCTGCAGGTGGGGAGCTGGGGCTCGAACTGGGATCCTTGTGTGGGTCCCTGCGCTTTGTGCTATGTGTGCTTAACCCGGCCCCCACATACATACTTTTTCTTTTTCAAGTTCGTGTGTTTCAATTCTCTATCTTGTCTTTCACTTCCTTTAAAAAATGTTTAAAATTATCTTTATTTATTCAATAGAGACATCCAGAAATATAGAGGAAGGGGAGATAGAGGGAGAGAGATAGACACCTGCAGCCCTGCTTCACCACTAGGGGAAGGCCTAGGGGCTTGAACCCAGGTCCTTGAGTATTGTCACGTGAGCTTAACCAAGTGCGCCACCACCCAGCCCCATGCACTTCCTGACTAACTTTATTAATAGAAGTATTGCCACGCCCATCCTTTTAGTTCCATAGGGCATGTCATGGTCTTTTTTTTTTTTAACTGCTGAGTAGTACTCCGTTGTGTATATGTCTCGGTGTGTGTGTGTGTGTGTGTGTGTGTGTGTGTGTGTGTGTGTATGTCTATAAGTCTCAAATGAGTGATTTTTATTGCATTGTTAAAGGCCTCTCCCTCCCAGCTCTAAGTACTCCTCACAGGGTGACATCCCTCTTACTTGAGGCACTGTCCGGTGGGTTGGCATCGAGGGCAGCAGCCAGCAGAGTCCATGATGTCAGCAGTGAGGCTGGTAGGGGAGAGGGGAGGCCGTCAGGGGAAGAGGGATGTCCAGTCCTGCCTCCCCCACCCTCGGCATGACCATGGCGTTCCAGCCCTAGGAGGAAGCTTTAGTGCTCTGGCATCTCTCCCTCTGTCTCTGCCTCTTGCTTTGCTATCTGAGAAAGTCAACTTGGAGTGGTGAAACCACAGTAAACAAAAAAGTTTTGTTTGCACAAATATACAGTTTATTTCTTTTTAATTAAAATTTCATTTGTTCATTTGCTGGATAGAAATAGAGAGAAATTGACAGTGAAAGGGGAGATACAGAGAGACATCTGGAGTACTTGCTTCACTGCTCCTTAAGCTTCACTTCTGTGGGTGGGAATTAGGGGCTTGACCCTGGGTCCTTGCACAAGGTAAGATGTGTAGTCAACAGAGTGAGCCACCACCTGCCCCTCCACCTCCGCTTATTTTTTAAAATATTTATTTACTTATTCCCTTTTGTTGCCCTTGCTGTTTTACTGTTGTAGTCATTATTGATGTTGTTGTTGTTGTTGTATAGGACAGAGAGAAATAGAGAGAGGAGAGGAAGACAAGAGAGGGGGAGAGAAAGATAGACACCTGCAGACCTGCTTCACCACCTGTGAAGCGACTCCCCTGCAGGTGGGGAGCCAGGGGCTCGAACCGGGATCCTTACACTGTTCCTGGTGCTTTGAGCCACCACGCTTAACCCGCTGCACTACAGCCTGACTCCCCATCTCCGCTTTTTAAGAAGCTACTTGAACCTGGTCAGCCTGCCCTTCAAGACTATATATACTTGGATGACCTGGGAGGTGGCTTAGTGGGTAAAGCACGGGGTTCTCAAAGCATGAGGACCTGAATTCAGTCCCTGACAGCACATATGCTAGAAGTGCTCTGGTTCTCTCGCCTTGATCTTGTTTATAAATACATTGATCTTTAAAATAATAAAGACTGTGCTTGGAATGGCAAGAAAGCTCGCCCGGACAGTGCCCTTGCTTTGCCATACAAGTGACCCGAGTTCCAGCCCAGCCGCCACTGCAAAGGAGGACGCTTTGGTGCAGGGAGTGTCCTTCCTCCATCTATTGTGTCTATCTGAGAAAGTTCACCTGGAGAAGTGAAGTACCCATGAAGATTAAAAAAAGAGAGGAGGAAGAGGAGAGAAAGAGGAGAAGAGGACGAGGAGGAGGAGGAGAAGACAAAGATGAAGACTAAGATGAAGAAGAATGGGAGGAGGAGGAGGAGGGGACGAGGAGGTGGAGGAGGGCAGAGGCATACCTGACTGAATGCACATGTAGCCATGCTCGAGGACCCCGGTTCAACTCCCCACCTGCAGAGGGGAAGCTTCACAAGCAGTGAAGCAGGTCTGCAGTAGTCTCTCTCCCTATCTCCTCTTTTTCTTTCAGTTTCTCTCTGTCTTTATTAAAAAAAAAAAAAAAAAGGCTGCCAAGAGTCATGGTGGATTTGTTGTGTAGGCCCTGAGCACTATTAGTTACCCCAGTAGGAATGTAGAAGAAGAGGAGGGTGGTGCAGTGGATACAGCACTGGACTCTCAAGCATCAGGTCTCAAGTTCAACCCCCAGCATCCCCTTTGCCAGAGTGAGGCTTTGGTTCTCTCTTTGTCCTCCTCTCCCCCCACTCCATTAATAAGTAAAATGAATAAATATTTAAAAAAAAAAAAAACAGAGAGGGTAGGGCCACAGGTCAGAGACCAACTGCCTGGGTTTGAATCCCAGTGCTGCCATTTATCTGGGCAAGTGATAGCCTGTCTCCCATCTGTGAAATGGGGTGATCACAGCTTGAGCTTCACATAAGTGTTCTTGGTCAGCAAAGAAGCCGGGGGCTGGGAGACAGATGACCCAGTAGAGAGTGCTTTAAGCCTGGGCCTCACACCCCAACACCACATGGGAGGATCACAACACGTGAGGGAGCTCCACAGATGGTATAGTGTGGTCTCTCCTTCTTTCTCCCTCCCTGAAGGAGAAGGAATTAACAAGTCAACCTGGGAACAAGCAGTGTGATCCATGTGGAGCCCCAGAAGTGAAAATAAACAAACAAGCAAAAGTTGGGGTCTGGGTGGTGGCACACACATATTACCATGCACAAGGACCCAGGTTCAAGCCCCTGGTCCCCACCTGCAGGGGGAAGCTTCACTGAGTGATGAGACAGTGCTGTAGGCCTCTCTGTCTCTCTCTTCCTCTATAACTCTCCTTCCCTCTTAATTTCTCTCTGTTCTATTAAAAGTTTTTTTAAAAAATAATAATCATAAATGAAGTAATGAGTGGGAGACAATGAGAGAGAGGGGCAGAAGACAGAGAACAAGAGAGACACCTGCCTCACCGCTCCACTGCTTTCAAAGCTTCCCCTCAGGAGGTGGGGACCAGGGACTTGAGACCAGGTCTTTGCATCTGGTTATTCAGTGCACCATTACCTGACATTTGCATGTCTTAGGTTTTCTTTCTCTCCTCCTCCTTTTTAAAAAATGTTTTATTTATTTATTCATGAGAGGGATAGGAGGAGAGAAAGAACCAGCCATCACTCTGGTACATGTGCTGCCAGGGATCGAACTCAGGACCTCATGCTTGAAAGTTCAATGATTTATACACTGAGAAACCTCCTGGACCACACTCTTCCTCCTTCTTTTTAAGATCTGTTTTATTTCTGGTCTTGCTATGTTTTCCCAGAATACTTCACAGCTAGCCCTGGCTTCTGGTGGTGCTGAGGATTGAACCTGCGACCTCAGAGCCTCAAGCAAGCATGGAAGTTTTTGTTGTTTAACCATTATACCATCTCCCCAGCCCTGGTCCTCTATTTCTTTCTGTGCCTCTGTCTCTCTTTCAAAGACATAGATACAAACACACACACACACACACACACACACACACACACACACACACACACCCATCTGCAGGGCACTGACCTGAGAGCAGGATTCCCAACCACGTCTGGCCCTGAAGGTCAGTAGGCCCCATGGGTCCTGGCCCCCGACTTCTGTGGGTCCAGATGTCTGTCTGCCTCCTGGCTTGCACGCACGGACACCAGTGTCACTCCAGCTCTGTTGTGCTCCCGTTGTCCCAGGGGGTGTGGTGAGGAGGAACTTTACCCTCACTCTGCCCTCCAGCTATGCATCTCTGCCTCTCCACCCAGAGCTGAGATCAGGTGTGGGTGGGGGGGAGAGGCTGGGCTTCCCCACAGGACAAAAGGAAAAAGCAGGCCCTGCCCTTTGGCCTTGGAGAATTACGCACCACTTTGCCCCACTCCTTTGCCAGTAGGTAGGAGCAGCTTGGGAGAGAGGATGGAGAGCTGAAGAATGTCACATTATCCATCATGCCGCCGACTGCAACAATATTGGCCCAGGGCTCCTAATGGCACAGGGAGCTGAGGAATCAAGCCAAGCCCAGTGCCAAGGTCGCCTCCGGCAGCCTGTCAACATGAATTGAGCTGCAGGGAAGCTGGCGACAGGGACTTCTGTCATAAACAGAGGGAAACAGAGCGAGCTGGGCAGCAAGAGGCCGCCTCTGGGTGTGTGCCTGATCCATTCTGAAGGGAGGCAGGCAAGGAAGACTCCCTGGAAGAGACGGCATCTGGGCTGAGACCTAGAGAACGTAGTAAAGGTTCAATAGAAGCATTTGGGGAGTCGGGCGGTAGCGCAGCAGGTTAAGCGCACGTGGCGCAAAGCACAAGGACCGGCAGGGATCCCGGTTTGAGTCCCCGGCTCCCCCCCTTCAGGGGGTTTGCTTCACAGGCAGTGAAACAGGTTTGCAGGTGTCTGTCTTTCTCTCCCCCTCTCTGTCTTCTTCTCCTCTTTCCATTTCTCTCTGTCCTATCCAACAACAACAACATCAATAATAACTACAACAACAATGAAAAACAACAAGGACAACAAAAGAGAAAATAAGTAAATAAAATATTTTTTTAAAAAAATATTTTTAAAAAAGAAGCATTTGTCTATTGGTTGGTTGGTTTCTAATCCTCTGTGGACAAGCCAAATTGTTGGTCTTTAGGAGGCTGTAACCAAGAAGGTTTAATGTAATAATGGACCTGGCCAGCACTAGTTCGTTCATTTATTCATGCATTTATTCATTCATTTGTTTCATAAATACTTCTGGATCTCCTCCCCATGGCTGATCCACTATGCCACTCCCTGCCCAGGCCACATCAGTTTGTCTCTACAATATTGTCATATGATCATCATTTTTATTGCCACCAGGGTTATTGCTGGGGCTCAGTGCTCACAGGACAAATCCGCTGTTCCCAGTGGCCACTTTCCTTTTTTTTTTAATCCAAATTAGTAATTTATTTATTTATTGGATAAAAACAGAAACTGAAGGAGTTGGGCGGTAGTACAGCGGGTTAAGCACACATGGTGCAAAGCGCAAGGACAGGCGTAAGGATCCCAGTTCGAGACCCCGGCTCCCCACCTGCAGGGGAATCACTCCACAAGCGGTGAAGCAGGTCTGCAGGTGTCTATCTTTCTCTCCCCCTCTCTGTCTTCCACTCCTCTCTCCATTTCTCTCTGTCCTATCCAACAACAATGACATCATCATCAACAACAATAACTACAACAATAAAACAAAGGCAACAAGAAGGAATAAATAAATAAATAAACAAACAGAAATTGAAAGGGAAGGGGAGATAGAGGATGAGAGGGAGGGAGGGGAGGAGGGAGGGAAGGAGAAAGAGAGAGGAGAGAAAGAGAGAGAGAGAGAGACCAGCAGACCAGCAGCTCTGCTTCACCATTTGTAAAGCTTCCCTCCTGCAGGTGGAGACCAGGGGCTCGAACCTGGGTCCTTGCACACTGTAATATGTGCTCTCAACCCAGTGTATCACCACTTCCTAGGCCTCACACCACCACCACCCCCCTTTTTTTGATAAGACAGAGAGAAATCCATAGGGAAAGGGAGATGGGAAGGGAAAGACAGAGACACCAGCAGACCTGCTTCACTTTTCATAAGCTTCCCCCTGCAGATGGAGCCCAGGGGCTTGAACGCAGGTCCTTGCGAATGGTAATGTGTGCTCTGGCCCAGGTCCCCCTCTCTTGTGGCCATATTCCTCAGCTCTAGGATGCAGACAATGAGTTTTCTCTGGAGGCTGGGACAGTGACACCACAGTGTGTGTGTGTGTGTGTGTGTGTGTGTGTGTGTGTGTGTGTGTCTTCTCTACACACAGGGGCAACCAGGACCCCCTGCAGCTTGGCGGTGAGCGTGTCCTATCAGAGGAATCCGCCTGAGTCTACCACCTTTCTCAGACACGTGTGGGAGCCAGGAGTCTGAGGGGCCGGTTCTGTGAGGGAGTGGCACCCCAAACTTGCCAGCACTAGGAGGGAGGAGGGACATGGTGGAGAACGTGTTGGGTGCTCGAGCATGACGGCCTCAGTTGGATCTCTGGCAGCCTGTGTGTGAGAGTGAAGCTCTGGTTCTCTATGTCATAAATAAGTAAATAATAAATAAATTTTCTCTCTCCCTTTCTATTCCCCTTCTCTCTTGATTTTTCTCTTTTTTAAAAAAGAGATATTTTAATTTATTTATTATTGGCTAGAGACAGAGAGAAATTGAGAAGGGAGGGGGTGATAGAGAGGGAGAGAGACAGAGAGGCACCTGCAGTCCTGCTTCACCGCTCATTAAGTTTTCCCCCTGCAGGTGGGGACCAGGGGTTTGAACTTGGGTCCTTGTGCTCTGTAATCTGTGTGCTTAACCAGATTTGCCACTGCCTGACCCTGATTTCTCTCTATCAGAATAAATAAATAAATAAAGTGTAAAAAATAAATAAAGTGTAAAAAAAAAAAAAGCCCAAATGAATCTAAAAGTAAGTTTGGCCTTGTGATCAGGGAGGTGACACAATGTAAAAAGCCTCAGACTCTTGGGTATGAGGTTCTGAGTTTGAGCCTTGGCATTGCATGTACCAGAGTGATAATGTTCTGGTTCCCTCTTCTCTCTCTCTCGCTCTTGTTTGTTTAGTTATTGGTTTATTTATTTATTTATTACCAGAGCACTGTTCAGCTCTAGTTTATGATGGTGTGGGGATTGAACCTAGAACTTGGGAGCCTTCTAAATAAATAAATATTTTAAAAGGAGATTTATATGCCCAATGTCACCTAGTGAGCAAACTGAGGAGCCAGGACTTGAACTTACACGGCACCCCCACAGCCAGCTGGCTGGCCTCCTGCTTCTGTGGAGCAGGGATTGGGGCAGCCTGTTACGGGAAGCTGTGCCGACAGCGGTAGCAGGAGATAAGGCTGGGCTGCTGCCCTGCTCTCTTTCCTATAAAGCCGGGCTCCCTTCCTGCCCTCCGCCCTCACGCAGGGGGGGGTTCTCTCCTTCCTTTTCTCTTCTTTCCTTCCTTTCTTCCATTCTCTCTCTCTCTTTTTTTCCTTTCTTTTTTCTTCCTTCCTTCCGTTCTTTCTTTTTCCTTTTTTCCATTTCTTACCCTTCCCTCTTTCCTTCCCCCCTCCCACCCTTCCCCTTCCTTCCACTCCCTCTTTCTCTTTATTTTT